>NC_052151.1:2198623-2283623 GCF_902713615.1 Scyliorhinus canicula | reverse complement strand
TGAACAGGTAGACGAGGGTAGAGCAGTTGATGTGGTGTATATGGATTTCAGTAAAGCGTTTGATAAGGTTCCCCACGGTCAGCTATTGCAGAAAATACGGAGGCTGGGGATTGAGGGTGATTTAGAGATGTGGATCAGAAATTGGCTAGTTGAAAGAAGACAGAGAGTGGTAGTTGATGGGAAATGTTCAGAATGGAGTTCAGTTACGAGTGGCGTACCACAAGGGTCTGTTCTGGGGCCGTTGCTGTTTGTCATTTTTATAAATGACCTAGAGGAGGGCGCAGAAGGATGGGTGAGTAAATTTGCAGACGACACTAAAGTCGGTGGAGTTGTAGACAGTGCGGAAGGATGTTGCAGGTTACAGAGGGACATAGATAAGCTGCAGAGCTGGGCTGAGAGGTGGCAAATGGAGTTTAATGTGGAGAAGTGTGAGGTGATTCACTTTGGAAAGAATAACAGGAATGCGGAATATTTGGCTAATGGTAAAATTCTTGGTAGTGTGGATGAGCAGAGGGATCTCGGTGTCCATGTACATAGATCCCTGAAAGTTGCCACCCAGGTTGATAGGGTTGTGAAGAAGGCCTATGGTGTGTTGGCCTTTATTGGTAGAGGGATTGAGTTCCGGAGCCATGAGGTCATGTTGCAGTTGTACAAAACTCTAGTACGGCCGCATTTGGAGTATTGCGTACAGTTCTGGTCGCCTCATTATAGGAAGGACGTGGAAGCTTTGGAACGGGTGCAGAGGAGATTTACCAGGATGTTGCCTGGTATGGAGGGAAAATCTTATGAGGAAAGGCTGAAGGACTTGAGGTTGTTTTCGTTAGAGAGAAGAAGGTTAAGAGGTGACTTAATAGAGGCATACAAAATGATCAGAGGGTTAGATAGGGTGGACAGCGAGAGCCTTCTCCCGCGGATGGAGGTGGCTAGCACGAGGGGACATAGCCTTAAATTGAGGGGTAATAGATATAGGACAGAGGTCAGAGGTGGGTTTTTTACGCAAAGAGTGGTGAGGCCGTGGAATGCCCTACCTGCAACAGTAGTGAACTCGCCAACATTGAGGGCATTTAAAAGTTTATTGGATAAGCATATGGATGATAAGGGCATAGTGTAGGTTAGATGGCCTTTAGTTTTTTCCATGTCGGTGCAACATCGAGGGCCGAAGGGCCTGTACTGCGCTGTATCGTTCTATGTTCTATGACCATTACTAAGGAGATGGTTCTGGGGAAACGGAAAGGTCTGAAGGTGGATAAGTCACCTGGACCGGATGGACTACACCCCAGGGTTCTAAAAGAGATAGCTCAGTGTGGTGGTATGATTAGCATAGCTGCCTGCCATTGGTGCAGATCACCAGCTTACCATTGGCCCTGGTCGGTCATGTGCCTCTCGACCGATTGGTTGAGACCAGTCATATGACTGCTCCCCGATTGGTCGAGAGGCTGAGTTAACCCCGCCTCCAGGGCGGGGTATAAATACACAGTACTCCCGGCGGTCGTCCTTCTACTGTAATCCACCGCAGGGCTTAACATCGAGCTGATTAAAGCCATACTTTTGTTCAGCAACTCGTCTCGCGTTCAATTGATGTTACATCAATTTAATCTGCTAGAAATTTGAAGATGGAGCTCCGGATCAAGCCCGACTGCCTCCGTATCAGCCGGCAAACTCCGAACGCATCGGCAATCTTCAAGCATTGGCTGGCGTGTTTCGATAGCTACCTGGCGACCGCAAGCAGCCCCCCCACCATGGCACAGAAGCTTCATATTCTCCATTCCAGCGTGGGCATGGCGGCCTACGCGATGATAGGGGAAGAAAAGGAATATGACGTTGCCATGGATACGCTAAAAGGACAATTTCTTAAGCCGGTAAACCAAGTGTTCGCCCGACATCTGCTGGCTACCAGACAACAGCTCCCCGGTGAGTCCTTAGATGATTTTTACCGGGCCCTCGCTGTCCTGGGGAGGAATTGCTCCTGCCTCCAAGTTTCAGCCACTGAGCACATGGAACTTTTGATCAGAGATGCTTACGTGGCTGGGATGCAGTCTGCCGCTATCCGGCAGCGGCTGCTGGAGAAAGCCGACCTCAGCCTAACTGAGGCACGGACTCTCTCCACCTCCCTGGAGGTCGCCGACTTAAACGCCCGCGCCGATGTCCCCAGCCGCACTGCAGCACCCTGGGCCTCCTGGCACGCTTCCCCACCGCCATCCGCCGCTCCCGACCCCCCTCAGGCCTGCGCCGCGGGACGCCCCAACAAGTCCCCGGGGCCCCGCTGCTGTTTCTGTGGGTTCGCCAAACACCCCCGCCCGCGCTGCCCAGCCCGCTCCGCCCTTTGTCAGAGCTGCGGGAAGAAGGGCCATTTTTTGACGGTCTGCCAGTCCAAATCGGAGACTGCTGTGCCGCGCAGCGACCGGGGATCTCCTCCTCCGGCCCTTCCGGGCCCTTCCAGCGCACCGCGTCAATCTCCCCCCCCCCCCCCCCCCCCCCCCCCCGCCCCGGGCCCCTGCGCCCGGCCTGCGCGTCTCTCTGTCCCCGCTCTCAGCCGCTCCGATCGGCCCGCCAGCACCGCTAACCCCGCCCCCAGCAACCACGGGGGTCCTGCGGGCGCCGCCATCTTGGGGCTCCGACCCCACGTGCGGGTCCTGGGCGCCGCCATCTTGGGGCCCCGACTCCACGTGCGGGTCCTGGGCGCCGCCATCTTGGGGCCCCGACTCCACGTGCGGGTCCTGGGCGCCGCCATCTTGGGGCCCCGACCCCACGTGCGGGTCCTGGGCGCCGCCATCTTGGGGCCCCGACCCCACGTGCGGGTCCTAGGCGCCGCCATCCTGGACTGGCACACAAGGTCCTGCCAGCACCCACTCGGCCGACGACGACGATTATGGATCTTCTCCACGGCTCGCGGCCATTCAGCTCGACCAGTCACGTCCACGCACGCTCACCAAGGCGATGACGCAAATCAGGTCCGAGGTCCATAGGTTGCTGAAGGAAGGGGTCATCGAGGCCAGCAACAGTCCCTGGCCAGCCCAAGTGCTGGTGGTCCGGACTGGGGAGAAAAACCGGATGGTCATCGATTACAGGCAGACCATCAATCGGTTTACGCAACTGGACGCGTATCCTCTTCCCCGTATTTCCGCCATGGTAAACGAGATTGCGAAATACAAAGTCTTCTCCACGGTGGACCTCAAGTCCGCTTACCACCAGCTCCCCATCCGCGCGAGTGACCGACTGTACACCGCGTTCGAGGCTGACGGGCGCCTCTACCACTTCCTCAGGGTTCCATTCGGTGTCACAAATGGGGTCTCGGTCTTCCAACGGGAGATGGACCGAATGGTCGACAAGTACGGATTACGGGCTACCTTCCCGTATCTCGATAGTGTCACCATCTGCGGCCACGACCAGCAGGACCATGACGCCAACCTCCAGAAATTCCTCCAAACCGCAAAACTCCTTAACCTCACGTACAATAAGGATAAATGCGTGTTTAGCACCGACCGCCTAGCCATCCTCGGCTACGTAGTGCGTAACGGAGTGATAGGCCCCGACCCTGAACGCATGCGCCCCCTGATGGAACTCCCTCTCCCCAATACCCCCAAATCCCTCAAACGCTGCCTGGGTTTCTTCGCTTACTACGCCCAATGGGTTCCCAATTACGCCGACAAGGCCCGTCCCCTCATTCAAACCACGACCTTCCCGCCGTCGACAGAGGCCTGCCAGGCCTTTAGCCGCATCAAAGCGGACATCACAAAGGCCACAATGCGCGCCATCGACGAGTCCCTCCCCTTCCAGGTCGAGAGAGACACATCAGAAGTAGCTCTGGCGGCCACCCTGAACCAAGCGGGCAGACCTGTGGCCTTCTTCTCCAGAACCCTCCAGGCTTCCGAACTCCGCCACCCCTCTGTGGAAAAGGAAGCCCAGGCCATAGTCGAAGCAGTGCGATATTGGAGGCACTATTTGGCCGGCAGGAGGTTTACCCTCACAGACCAACGGTCAGTGGCGTTCATGTTTGATAATGCACAGAGGGGCAAGAATAAGAACGACAAGATCTTGCGGTGGTGGATCGAGTTGTCCACGTACAACTACGATATCTTGTATCGTCCTGGGAAGCTCAATGAGCCTCCTGATGCCCTATCCCACGGTACCTGCACCAGCGCGTAGATAGACCGCCTCCGCTCCCTCCACGCGGACCTCTGCCATCCAGGGGTCACCCGTTTCTATCATTTCATAAAGACCCGCAACCTGCCCTACTCCATCGAGGAAGTCAGGACAGTAACCCGTGACTGCCACATCTGCGCAGAGTGCAAACCGCACTTCTACCGCCCCGAGCGCGCGCATCTGATCAAAGCATCCCGCCCCTTCGAACGTCTTAGCATTGACTTCAAGGGGCCCCTTCCCTCTAACAACCGCAACATTTACTTCCTGGCGGTCATCGATGAATACTCCCGCTTCCCCTTCGCCATTCCCTGCCCCGACATGACCACATCGACCGTCATTAAGGCCCTCCTCTCCATCTTCTCCCTGTTCGGCTACCCCGCGTACATACACAGCGATCGGGGGTCCTCATTTATGAGCGACGAGCTGTGTCAATTCCTGCTCAGCAGGGGCATTGCCTCTAGCAGGACGACCGGCTATTTGGATTGGATTGGATTGGATTTGTTTATTGTCACGTGTACCGAGGTACAGTGAAAATTATTTTTCTGCGAGCAGCTCAACAGATCATTAGAAAAGGGAATTAAACAAAATTCAAGAAAATACATGAGAATACATAATAGGGCAACACAAGATATGCAATGTAACTACATAAGCATTGGCATCGGATGAAGCATACAGGGTGTAGTGTTAATGAGGTCAGTCAATAAGAGGGTCATTTAGGAGTCTGCTGACAGTGGGGAAGAAGCTGTTTTTGAGTCTGTTCGTGCATGTTCTCAGACTTCTGTATCTCCTGCCCGATGGAAGAAGTTGGAAAAGTGAGTAAGCCGGGTGGGAGGGATCCTTGATTATGCTGCCCGCTTTCCCCAGGCAGCGGGAGGTGTAGATGGAATCAATGGATGGGAGGCAGGTTTGTGTGATGGACTGGGCGGTATTCACGACTCTCTGAAGTTCCTTGCGGTCCTGGGCCGAGCAGTTGCCATTCCAGGCTGTGATGCAGCCCGATAGGATGCTCTCTATAGTGCATCTGTAAAAGTTGGTAAGGGTTAATGTGGACATGCCGAATTTCCTTAGTTTCCTGAGGAAGTATAGGAGCTGTTGTGCTTTCTTGGTGATAGCGTCGACGTGGGTGGATCAGGACAGATTGTTGGTGATGTGCACCCCTAGGAATTTGAAACTGCTAACCATCTCCACCTCGGCTCCGTTGATGCTGACAGGGGTGTGTACAGTACTTTGCTTCCTGAAGTCGATGACCAGCTCTTTAGTTTTGCTGGCATTGAGGGAGAGATTGTTGTTGTTACACCACTCCACTAGGTTCTCTATCTCCCTCCTGTATTCGGACTCGTCGTTATTCGAGATCCGGCCCACTATGGTCGTATCGTCAGCAAACTTGTAGATAGAGTTGGAACCAAGTTTTGCCACACAGTCGTGTGTGTACAGGGAGTAGAGTAGGGGGCTAAGTACGCAGCCTTGCGGGGCACCGGTATTGAGGACTATTGTGGAGGAGGTGTTGGTGTTCATTCTTACTGATTGTGGTCTGTTGGTCAGAAAGTCAAGGATCCAGTTGCAGAGTGGAGAGCCAAGTCCTAGGTTTTGGAGCTTTGATATGAGCTTGGCTGGGATTATGGTGTTGAAGGCGGAGCTGTAGTCAATAAATAGGAGTCTGATGTAGGAGTTCTTGTTTTCGAGATGCTCTAGGGATGAGTGTAGGGCCAGGGAAATGGCGTCTGATGTGGACCGGTTGCGACGGTATGCGAATTGAAGTGGCTCAAGGCGTTCCGGGAGTATGGAGGTGATGCGCTTCATGATCAGCCTCTCGAAGCACTTCATTACGACTGACGTCAGGGCCACCAGGCGGTAGTCATTGAGGCACGTTGCCTGGTTCTTCTTTGGTACCGGTATGATGGTGGTCTTCTTGAAGCAGGTGGGGACCTCAGAGTGGAGTAGGAATAGGTTAAAGATGTCTGTGAATACCTCTGCCAGCTGGTATGCGCAGGCTCTGAGTGCACGACCAGGGATCCCGTCCGGGCCCATCGCCTTCCGTGGGTTCACTTTCAGGAAGGCCGATCTGGCTTCGGAAACTGTGATGGTGGGTATGGGTGAATTATGGGCTGCTGGGGCACTTGACAGCGGATTGTTGGTTACCTGCTCCGAGCATAGAATGCATTAAGTTCATCAGGGAGGGGTGCGCTGCTGCCAGAGATACTGCTCGGCTTCGCTTTGTAGCCCGTTATGTTGCTTAGTCCTTGCCACAACCGGCGAGAGTCTGTCTGTGACTCTAGCTTAGTTTGATATTCTCTCTTGGCATCTCGGATGGCTTTGCGGAGGTCATACCTGGATTTCTTGTATAGGACAGGGTCGTCTGCCTTGAACGCCTCAGATCTGTCCTTCAGTAGGGAGTCAATCTCACGGTTGAGCCATGGTTTCCGGCTGGGGAACGTACGTACTGCTTTCTTTGGCACGCAGTCGTCCACACATTTGCTGATGAAGTCTGTGACGGTGGTGGCATACTCATTTAAGTTAGTCGCTGAGTTCTTAAATATGGACCAGTCCACTGTCTCCAAGCAGTCACGTAAGAGCTCTTCTGTCTCCTCGGACCAGCACTGCACAACCTTCTTAGCTGGATTCTCCCGCTTGAGTTTCTGCTTGTATGCCGGGAGAAGGAGCACAGTCTTATGGTCTGATTTCCCAAAGTGCGGTCGGGGGATGGAACGGTAGGCACCCTTGATTTTTGAGTAGCAGTGGTCAAGAGTGTTGTCGCCCCTGGTGGGACAGGAGATGTGCTGGTGGGATTTTGGCAGTACACTCTTGAGGTTGGCTTTGTTGAAGTCTCCGGCCACAATGAACAAGGCCTCCGGGTGTTCTGTTTCATAGTTGTTTATGACTGTGTACAGTTCATCCAGCGCCTTCCTCACTTCTGCCTGGGGTGGGATGTAGGCCGCTGTGATAATGGCTGAAGTGAACTCATGTGGAAGATAGTATGGGCGGCACTTTACGGTCAGGTATTCCAGGTCTGGGGAGTAGTAGGTCGCCAGGGTCACCACATCCAAGCACCAGGAGGAGTTGATGAGGAGGCAAACCCCTCCACCCTTCGCTTTGCCTGAAGATGCCGTGCGGTCCGCCCGGTGAATAGAGAAGCCTTCAGGTTGTATGGCACAGTCCGGTGAGGGGGGGGGGGGTGAGCCATGTCTCTGTGAAACAGAGCACACAGCAGTCTCTTACTTCCCTCTTGTACTCAATACCCCGTCCGATGAAGGCAAGCATGCTGTATGCCATCTTGACCACTCTATCAACCTGCGTTGCCACTTTCAGGGTACAATGGACCTGAACTCCCAGATCTCTCTGCACATCAATTTTCCCCAAGACCCTACCATTGACCATATAGTCCGCTCTTGAATTGGATCTTCCAAATGCATCACCTCGCATTTGCCTGGATTGAACTCCATCTGCCATTTCTCTGCCCAACTCTCCAATCTATCTATATTTTGTTGTATTCTCTGACAGTCCTCCTCGCTATCTGCAACCCCACCAATCTTAGTATCATCTGCAAACTTGCTCATCAGACCACCTATACCTTCCTCCAGATCATTTATGTAGATCACAAACAACAGTGGTCCGAGCACGGATCCCTGTGGAACACCACTAGTCACCCTTCTCCATTTTGAGACACTCCCTTCCACCATTACTCTCTGTCTCCTGTTGCCCAGCCAGTTCTTTATCCATCTAGCTAGTACACCCTGAACCCCATACGACTTCACTTTTTCCATCAACCTGCCATGGGAAACCTTATCAAACGCCTTAATAAAGTCCATGTATACGACATCTACAGCCCTTCCCTCATCAATTAACTTTGTCACTTCCTCAAAGAATTCTATTAGGTTTGTAAGACATGACCTTCCCTGCACAAAACCATGCTGCCTATCACTGATAAGTCTATTTTCTTCCAGATGTGAATAGATCTTATCCCTCAGTATCTTCTCCAACAGTTTGCCTACCACTGACGCCGAGCTCACAGGTCTATAATTCCCTGGATTATCCCTGCTACCCTTCTTAAACAAAGGGACAACATTAGCAATTCTCCAGTCCTCCGGGACCTCACCCGTGCTCAAGAATGCTGCAAAGATATCTGTTAAGGCCCCAGCTATTTCGACCCTCGCTTCCCTCAACAACCTGGGATAGATCCCATCCGGTCCTGGGGACTTGTCCACTTTAATGTCTTTTAGAATACCCAAAACTTCCCCTTTCCGTATGACAACTTGACCTAGAGTATTTAAACATCCATCCCTAGCCTCAACATCCGTCTTGTCCCTCTCCTTTGTGAATACCGATGCAAAGTAATCATTAAGAATCTCACCCATTTCCTCTGAGTCCACGCATAAATTCCCTCTTTTGTCTTTAAGTGGGCCAATCCTTTCTCTAGTTACCCTCTTGCTCCTTACATACGAATAAAATGCTTTGGGATTTTCCTTAACCCTGTTAGCCAAAGATATTTCATGACCCCTTTTAGCCCTCTTTATTGCGCGTTTGAGATTCGTCCTACTTTCCCGATATTCCTCCAAAGCTTCATCAGTTTTGAGTTGCCTCGATCCTATGTATGCTTCCTTTTTCATCTTAGCTAGTCTCACAATTTCACCCGTCATCCATGGTTCCCTAATCTTGCCATTTCTATCTCTCATTTTCATAGGAACATGTCTGTCCTGCACTCTAATCAACCTTTCCTTAAAAGACTCCCACATTTCAAATGTGGATTTACCCTTAAACAGCTGCTCCCAATCCACATTCCCTAGCTCCGGCCGAATTTTGTTATACTTGGCCTTTCCCCAATTTAGTACTCTTCCTTTCGGACCCCTCCTGTCCTTGTCCATGAGTATTCTAAAACTTACGGAATTGTGATCGCTATTCCCAAAGTAATCCCCGACTGTAACATCAACCACCTGGCCGGGATCATTCCCCAATACCAGGTCCAGTATGGCCCCTTCCTGAGTTGGACTATTTACATACTGCTCTAAAAAACTCTCCTGGATGCTCCTTACAAACTCTGCTCCATCTACGCCTCCAACTCTACACGAATCCCATTCAATGTTGGGGAAGTTAAAATCTCCCATCACAACCACCCTGTTGATCCTACATTTTTCTATAATCTGGCTGCATATTTATACCTCTACTTCATAAGAACATAAGAACTAGGAGCAGGAGTAGGCCATCTGGCCCCTCGAGCCTGCTCCGCCATTCAATTAGATCATGGCTGATCTTTTGTGGACTCAGCTCCACTTTCCGGCCCGAACACCATAACCCTTAATCCCTTTATTCTTCAAAAAACTATCTATCTTTACCTTAAAAACATGTAATGAAGGAGCCTCAACTGCTTCACTGGGCAAGGAATTCCATAGATTCACAACCCTTTGGGTGAAGAAGTTCCTCCTAAACTCAGTCCTAAATCTACTTCCCCTTATTTTGAGGCTATGTCCCCTAGTTCTGCTGTCACCCGCCAGTGGAAACAACCTGCCCGCATCTATCCTATCTATTCCCTTCATAATTTTAAATGTTTCTATAAGATCCCCCCTCATCCTTCTAAATTCCAACGAGTACAGTCCCACTCATCTTAGTGTCATCTGCAAATGTGGACCCATTGCCCTTGGTCCCCAACTCCAAATCACCTATGTAAATTGTGAACAATTGTGGGCCCAACACGGATCCCTGAGGGACACCACGAGCTACTAATTGCCAACTAGAGAAACACCCATTTATCCCAACTCTTTGCTTTCTATTAATTAACCAATCCTCTATCCATGCTACTACTTTACCCTTAATGCCATGCATCTTTATCTTATGCAGCAACCTTTTGTGTGGAACCTTATCAAAGGCTTTCTGGAAATCCAGATATACCACATCCATCGGCTCCCCGTTATCAACTGCACTGGTAATGTCCTCAAAAAATTCCACTAAATTAGTTAGGCATGATCTGCCCTTTATGAACCCATGCTGCGTCTGCCCAATGGGACAATTTCTATCCAGATGCCTCGCAATTTCTTCCTTGATGATAGATTCCAGCATCTTCCCTACTACCGAAGTTAAGCTCACTGGCCTATAATTTCCTGCTTTCTGCCTACCTCCTTTTTTAAACAGTGGCGTCACGTTTGCTAAATTCCAATCCACCGGGACCACCCCAGAGTCTAGTGAATTTCGGTAAATTATCACTAGTGCATCTGCAATTTCCCTAACCATCTCTTTTAGCACTCTGGGATGCATTCCATCAGGGCCAGGAGACTTGTCTACCTTTAGCCCCATTAGCTTGCCCATCACTCCCTCCTTAGTGATAACAATCCTCTCAAGGTCCTCACCTGTCATAGCCTCATTTCTATCAGTCGCTGGCATGTTATTTGTTTCTTCCACTGTGAAGACCGACCCAAAAAGCCTGTTCAGTTCCTCAGCCATTTCCTCATTTCCCATTATTAAAACTCCCTTGTCATCCTCTAAAGGACCAATATTTACCTTAGCCACTCTTTTTTGTCTTATATATTTGTAAACACTTTTACAGTCTGTTTTTATATTCTGAGCAACTTTACTCTCATACTCTATCTTACTCTTCTTTATAGCTTTTTTAGTAGCTTTCTGTTGCCCCCTAAAGATTTCCCAGTCCTCTAATCTCCCAGCAATCTTTGCCACTTTATATGCTTTTTCCTTCAATTTGATACACTCCCTTATTTCCTTAGATATCCACGGTCGATTTTCCCTCTTTCTTCCGTCCTTCCTTTTTGTTGGTATAAACCTCTGCTGAGCACTGTGAAAAATCGCTTGGAAGGTTCTCCACTGTTCCTCAACTGTTCCACCATAAAGTCTCAGCTCCCAGTCTACCTTAGCTAGTTCTTCTCTCATCCCCTTGTAATCTCCTTTGTTTAAACACAAAACACTAGTATTTGATTTTACTTTCTCACCCTCCATCTGTATTTTAAATTCCACCATATTGTGATCGCTCCTTCCAAGAGGATCCCTAACTATGAGATCATGAATCAATCCTGTCTCATTACACAGGACAAGATCTAGGACCGCTTGTTCCCTCGTAGGTTCCATTACATACTGTTCTAGGAAACTATCGCGGATACATTCTATAAACTCCTCCTCAAGGTTGCCTTGACCGACCTGGTTAAACCAATCGACATGTAGATTAAAATCCCCCATGATAACTGCTGTACCATTTCTACATGCATCAGTTATTTCTTTGTTTATTGCCTGCCCCACCATCTCGTTACTATTTGGTGGCCGATAGACTACTCCTATCAGTGACTTTTTCGCCTTACTATTCCTGATTTCCACCCAAATGGATTCAACCTTATCCTCCATAGCACCGATGTCATCCCTTACTATTGCCCGGATGTCATCCTTAAATAACAGAGCAACACCACCTCCCTTACCATCCACTCTGTCTTTCCGAATAGTTTGATACCCTCGGATATTTAACTCCCAGTCGTGACCATCCTTAAACCATGTTTCAGTAACGGCCATTTACGATGATTTGTGCCATCAACTCATTTACTTTATTCCGAATACTACGAGCATTCAGGTAAAGTACACTTATGTTGGTTTTTTTACCTCTGTTTTGAATCTTAACATCTCCAGTTTTATTCCTTTTGTTATTACTGGGCCTATTCACTGAGCTCCCCTCAGTCACTGTACCTTGTACTGTCGCCCTTTTAGATGTTTGACTATGTCTTCTCTGCCGTGCACTTTTCCCCTTACTTCCTTTTGCTTCTGTCCTTGTTTTACTACCTTCCAACTTCCTGCATCGGTTCCCATCCCCCTGCCACATTAGTTTAAACCCTCCCCAACAGCTCTAGCAAACACCCCCCCAAGGACATCGGTTCCAGTCCTGCCCAAGTGCAGACCGTCCGGTTTGTACTGGTCCCACCTCCCCCAGAACCGGTCCCAATGCCCCAGGAATTTGAATCCCTCCCTCTTGCACCATCTCTCGAGCCACGCATTCATCCTATCTATCCTGACATTCCTACTCTGACTAGCTCGTGGCACTGGTAGCAATCCTGAGATTACTACCTTTGAGGTCCTACTTTTTAGTTTAACTCCTAACTCCCTGAATTCCACTTGTAGGACCTCATCCCTTTTTTTACCTATATCGTTGGTGCCTATGTGCACCACGACAGCTGGCTGTTCACCCTCCCCCCCCCAGAATGTCCTGCAGCCGCTCCGAGACATCCTTGACCCTTGCACCAGGGAGGCAACATACCATCCTGGAGTCTCGATTGCGTCCACAGAACCGCCTGTCTATTCCCCTTACGATCGAGTCCCCTATCACTATAGCCCTGCCATTTTTCTTCCTGCCCTGCTGTGCAGCAGAGCCAGCCACTGTGCCATGAACCTGGCTGCTGCTGCCTTCCCCTGGTGAGCCATCTCCCTCAACAGTATCCAAAGCGGTATATCTGTTTTGCAGGGAGATGACCGCAGGGGACACCTGCACTGCCTTCCTACTCTTGCTCTGTCATTTGGTCACCCATTTTCTGTCTCCCTCAGTAACATTCACCTGCGGTGTGACCAACTCGCTAAACGTGCTATCCACGACCTCCTCAGCATCGCGGATGCTCCAAAGTGAGTCCATCCGCAGCTCCAGAGCCGTCAAGCGGTCTAACAGGAGCTGCAACTGAACACACTTCTTGCACGTGAAGGGGCCAGGGACAGTGGACGTGTCCCTGAGCTCCCACATCGCACACGAGGAGCATGACACGGGTCTGGGATCTCCTGCAATGTCTTAAACCCTAGGTAAACTTAAACAACTAGAATTTCAAAATAAAAATAAATAAATTAGACAATGCTCACTTTTGGCCTGTAGTAAAGTCCCAACAATGTTACTGCACCCTTCCTATTTCTCAGCTCCACCCATATTGCCTCAGTGCTCGAATCCTCCATCGTGCCCTCCTTAATCACACCTGTGATATCATCTCTGATGAGTAATGCAACTCCTCCACCCCTTCTACCTCCCTCTCTATCCCTCCTGAAGCATTGGTTAATCATCCTAGAGGATTGGTTAATTAATAGAAAGCAAAGAGTGGGGATTAATGGGGGTTTCTCTGGTTGGCAATCAGTAGCTAGTGGTGTCCCTCAGGGATTAGTGTTGGGCCCACAATTGTTCACAATTTATAGAGATGATTTGGAGTTGGGGACCAAGGGTTAGGGCATTATGGGCAGTCCCCAGTAGGTGTTTCTCCATTGCGCGCCGTTCGCTGATGGCGAGATTCTATCTATCCTGTCAATAAGATTTCCCATTGAAACCATCCCCACACCGCCGTACAGACCGCTGGCGGGAGTCCGCTGTCAGGGGGGAAAGTGAATCCCAACAATCAGAGAATTCCGGACAATATTTGACCCGAGTTCTGCCTGACCAGGGAATTCTCAACGATCCCGCTTGGAAGGAGCTTTACTCTGTACATAATGAGCTCATGTTGTTATTTCCAATTCTTACCCATCATTCCCTCTGCAATAATATCTCCCATCATCCCATCACTTGATGCTCCTGATAATTCCTTCACTTTCTGCCTCTGATGCCCCTTCCTGTCAGAGTGAAGCGAGTGGTTTCAGGGAACAGAGGAAGTTGAAATATCCCGGCCTCAATCCACCCCCATTCCTGCTTTGTCTCCGTCTCAGTAAAGTTCCACCATTCGATCAGGGTAACCTGCAAGGATATTCCTGCCGCCTGCCTCCACCAATTAACCTTAATCGATGTTAATCCTGAAGTTACCGTCTCCCAATATCTACACACCTGCATAATTCTGACTGAATTTAGAGCATTGCTCTGGATTGACCTATTCTATTCCACTTCCTGTCGTACGTCGCTGCTTTGCTGTTTAAAAATCCTCAGTGTCACTGACCTTCCTTCTCAACTCAGTCCGCAGCATCACAGTCACACAGTGGTTAGCACTGCTACCTCACGGCACCGAGGTCCCAGGTTCAATCCCGGTCACTGTCCGTCTCACCCACACAACCCAAAGATGTGCAGGGTAGGTGGATTGACCCGAGCTAAATTACCCCTTAAATTGGAAGAATTGAATTGGGCACTCTAAACTTATTTTAAAAAACTCAGTCCTCTGATCCCAGGCTTGGGCCCCGATATTGGAACAAAATGACGATCCTGAGTTCAGACATGCCGTCAGTGAAGGCAGTGAGAGCAATCTACTGGAAGGAGGTCTCATAATAGACCACCTCCTCACTCCCCATTGGGCAGGGTCTCAATGCTGCCCACAGGACAGAATGATCCCACTTTCAGACGATCCACTTTCCCACTGCTGTTTATGGAGTGGCTCAGCCCCCATTGGGCGAGTTTACAGTCAATCTCAGTATTTGTTCTGAATACCCAATGTGTTGGAAATTAGTTGATCAAAACATTCCCTCCCCGGAGCCGAGCAATGTACAGACACTGGCCGACGCTGAATCGCAGAGTATATTTGTACAGATCATTTTCTCCTCTTATACCTCACCCAGATCTCTGTGGAGACACAAGGGGCAACTCCTGGTCCCCTTCAATCACCATTAATAATAATAATAATAATCTTTTATTGTCACAAGTATGAAGTTACTGTGGAAAGCCCCTAGTCGCCACATTCCGGCGCCTGTTCGGGTCACAGAGGGAGAATTCAGAATGTCCAATTCACCTAACAGCACGTCTTTCGGGGCTTGTGGGAGGAAACCGGAGCACCCGGAGGAAACCCACGCAGACACGGGGAGAACGTGCTGACTCCACACAGACAGTGACCCAAGCCGGGAATCGAACCTGGGACTCTGGAGCTGTGAAGCAACAGTGTTAATCACTGTGCTTCCGTGCCGCACTACGGTTAGCACTACTGCCTCACGGAGCTGAGGACCTGGGTTTGATTCCGGCCCCGGGTCACTGTTGAATGGAGTTTGCACTTTCTTCCCGAGTCTGGCTGGGTTTCACCCCCATAACCCAAAGATGTGCAGGTAAGGTGGATTGTAGCTGTACGAGGCTTTGCTGAGACACATCTGGAATGCTGTGCACAGTTTTGGTCTTGTTATTATTGCATTAGAGGCAGATCAGAGGAGGTTTGCTGGACTGATTTCTGGGATGAAAGGCTTTTCTTCTGGAGCAAACTTGAACAGGTTTGGCCAATACCCATTGGAGTTTAGAATGCCTGTCAATGATCTCATTGAAACATGTAAGGTGCTGAGGGGACGCAAGATGGACACAAGACTGGCTAGATTTTGAGTTTTGTACACAATCACGCCACAGACAGTAACTGGGGACTCCCTGCTGGGATGAAATGAAATGAAAAATGCAAATGGCTTATTGTCACGAGTAGGCTTCACTGAAGTTACTGTGAAAAGCCCCTAGTCGCCACATTCCGGCACCTGTCCGGGGAGGCTGGTACGGGAATCAAACCGTGCTGCTGGCCTGCCTAGGTCTGCTTTAAAAGCCAGCGATTTAGCCCAGTGAGCTAAACCAGCCCCCAGAGCTAGTTTATGGAATATTATGGAACAGACCCATCTGTTAATGGGTCGCACTCATCGTACACGACTGACTTTGATTCTACCGGATATCGGTGCAAAGGTGTGTCATATCCAAGATTTGGAAGGGCATTGCCCAGTTCAAGGTGGACATCTTTGTTGATTCAGACCTGACGATCCGGGTTCATAACTTCAATGATGGTGCTCACTGGCAATCTGGCATTGTCGTGCGTAAATGGGACCAGTCTCTTACCAAGTTCATGTCTGGGGGGAAGCTAATGAAACGACACCTGGATCACAATCGCTCACAGTAGTTGCTTCCTGGCAAGTTCCTCAAAAGAAACCTGTCCTGAATCTTCTGGCTCCATTACTGAACCAGGGAGCAGCATGAATGGGAATGTGCATTAGGAAGATAAGGGAAGTGACTTGAAGTTAACTGTTTATTTCAAAGGAACAGGGACAATTAAAGGATGTCATAAATTATCTAAAGCAACTACCTAAAGCAAAGCAAAGCAAAGGGGCTGTTTAGTACACTGGGCTAAATTGCTGGCTTTGACAGCAGACCAAGCAGGCCAGCAGCACGGTTCGATTCCCGTAACAGCCTCACCGAACAGGCGCCGGAATGTGGCGACTAGGGGCTTTTCACAGTAACTTCATTGAAGTCTACTCGTAACAATAAGCGATTTTCATTTCATTTTCATTTTCATTATTCAGTGTTAGTTAACCCAAAAGTAGTGGCCATAAAAATACCATGAATGTGCTGCATCTTCTGAGAAAAGGGACGACTATTGGAAGGTAAAACGATAAAAGTTAAGGATGAAAGGGAAACATAAATATTTGCAGAGCGAGATGTACAACTGTGCCAGTCGGTGTGGTTCTGAGATAGGGTTGAAGCAGTAAGGAAGTGGTTTCTGCCATTCTCAGAGAAAAGTGTTTGTTTCTGCAAGGTTTTGGTGACAATCTTTGTATCGAATGAGAGTGAGAGAAAGGCCTGTGTAAATTTTCAGTGACTGCAGTAACACATTAGCTCAGCGTGAATTAAGCAGAGATTATCTGGCGATATATTTGGAGAAATGCTGTTAACTGTGTCAATATTATTTTGTGCCTTTCATGTTTTTTTCTTTTCTTTCAAATAAATGTTCAAATTTAGTTGTCAAAATAGTGACAAGTGGTTTGAAACTCTTTCCCCTAACTTTAGACACCTTCTCAGTAAATACAAATAACAAACTGTTGTGATAACTTGTTCAAGTTTCCCTTTGGGATTTGGGTAGCCTGGAACTGACTACCTGTCACATCATAACAACAGAAAGAAGCATCAAACACCATCTGTTTCTGAATGAGGGAACACTCCAATCATTTAGGGGAAGTTAACATGAAAATTCAATTACCAGAGTCCCCACGTCCGATCTTGGGACTTAATCCTGGAATTCTATGTCTGTCTCCCAGGGGAGGAACATCGCAGAGCAGGACACCTGCCTTTATATTGGTTACATAGTTGTCATGTGAGAGTACCTTTAAGAAATGGATGTTTCAGCAATGTACCTTTAAGAAATGGAGCAGCTCATATTACTGAAGTGATGTCAGAGGGTGGGGGGAGCTGAGCTGAGCTGACTTCTGCTTTTGGTTTCAGGTTTGAGGAGAAAGCTGGGAGTGTTTGTGTGTTTTGCAAAAAGCTGAAGAAGAAAACACAGAACTGGTCTGTTGATGTCTGAAAGTCCAATGGGCACGATTCTCCGCTCCCCACGCAGCGTGGGAGAATCGCGGGAGGGCCCCCCGACAAAATTCACGCCCCCCTTGCGCCCCCCGCGATTCCCCCCCTCCCGATCGGAAGAATCGCCGCTCGCGGATGGGCCGAATTCTCCGACCCGGATGGGCCGAGCGGCCTGCCGTTCACGGCCGTTTCACGACAGCGGCAAACACACCTGGTCGCTGCCATCGTGAAACGGGAGTGAGAAGCCCGTTTGGGGCTTGTAGGTGGCCTAGCAAGGAAAGAGCACCACAACTGTGCTCGGGAGGGGACAGACCCGCGATCGGTGCCCACTGATCGTCAGGCCGGCATCCAAATCAGAAGCACTATTTCCCCTCTGCCGCCCCGCAAGATCAAGCCGCCACGTCTTGCGGGGCGGCTGAGGGGAAAGTTGGCCACCGCGCATGCGCGGGTTCGTGCCGTCAGCGTCATGACGTCGGCCGCGCATGCGCGGGTTGGAGCTGGCCAACCTGCGCATGCGGGCTGATGTCATTAGGTGCGCCGGCCGCGTCATTCTCTGCGCGACGCCCCCTTGGCCGAGAGTTACGGAGCGCCGCTCCTAGCCCCGCCGGGAGGGGAGAATAGGGGGCGAGGAGCGGCCTCCGAGGCTGACGTGAAACTCGGCCGAGTTCACGACGGCCCTCCCGATTTTTCCCGGGAGCGGAGAATTCCGCCCCACGACTATAAGTTTATTGACTGTAACCTCATGTCTGTTGTTAAAGGTGAAGTCTTTTGGAGGTTTGAAGGTACATTTTGAGGGATTATTTAGTGTTGTATTATTTTCGGGATTATCTTTGAAGTAAAGGGGTGTTAGAGGTGATCCAATGTTTATTTAAAAAGTTAAGTTGAATTCATGGAATAAACATTGTTTTGTGTTTAAAAACCCATAACAATTGGGACAATTGGGTTTGAGGGCGATAAAAGTCTATCTATTGGATTGGCTTTTGTGAGCTTAAAGACAGTGAAGGATTGTTGTTAAAGTGGGGAGTGTGTTGTGGACAATGGCTCTTTCAGAGGCTCAGACGTATTTGGGGGTGGAGACGGTCACACGCAGTACCTTACAGACAGAGACAAAAAGCAGACTGTTAGGTTTGGCAAAAACATTGCAGTTAACATTACCTGGCAAAATGCGAAAAGATGAGGTAATTATGGCAGTGGTTAAGCATTTAAAGTTGCCTGAGATAGAGTCTGACTCATTGGAAATGGCAAAAATTCAGTTGCAAATTAAACAAATGGAACATGAGAAAGAATTAAAGCGGCTTGAATACGAAAGAGAGAGAGAGAGGAAAAAGAAAGAGAGAGAGAGGAAAAAGAAAGGGAGAGAGAAGAA
The DNA here is from genome assembly GCF_902713615.1 of Scyliorhinus canicula. Lineage (NCBI taxonomy): Eukaryota > Metazoa > Chordata > Chondrichthyes > Carcharhiniformes > Scyliorhinidae > Scyliorhinus > Scyliorhinus canicula. The sequence goes on along the minus strand of NC_052151.1, from coordinate 2,264,943 downwards.
AGGAGAAAAGAAAGAATAGCCCGAGCAGAACAAAAAGAAAGAGAAAGGGAGATACAGATCAGGGAAAAGGATAAAGAGAGGGAGTTTGAACTTCAGGAAATGGCCATGAAACATGACAGTCAATTAAAATTGGCAGACGTAAAGGGAAACATATAGTTGGATGATAGTGATGAGGATAGTGAGAAAGATTGTCATAGTCGAAGGCTTGGTGGGAATCTATTTAAATATGTCCAAGCATTGCCACGGTTTGATGAGAAAGAGGTAGAAGCTTTTTTCATTTCATTTGAGAAAGTATCTAAAGAAATGAAATAGCCACAGGACATGTGGGTATTACTGATTCAAACAAAGCTGGTAGGTAGAGCTAGTGAAGTGTTTGCATCACTATCGGAGGAGGTATCTGGAACGTATGAGGAGGTGAAGAAATCCATCTTAAGTGCATATGAGCTAGTGCCTGAAGCCTACAGACAAAGGTTTAGAAATTTAAGGAAAGAATTTGGTCAAACATACATGGAGTTTGAAAGGCTCAAACAGAGTAATTTTGACAGGTGGATAAGGGCTTTGAAAATAGACCAAATGTATGAAGCTCTCAGAGAAATTATACTTTTGGAGGAATTTAAAAATTCAATTCCTGATGTAGTGAGAACTCATGTGGAAGAACAGAGGGTTAAAACTGTGAGATTAGCAGCAGAAATGACAGATGATTATGAATTAGTTCATAAATCAAAGATTGGTTTTCAACATCAGTTTCAGCCGGTGAGGGATAGAAACTGGGGACATGAGAAATACTCAAGTGGTAAAGGTAAAGGTGATCTGATGGGAGACAATAAAGAGAGTGTACCTCAGATTATAAAAGAAATCCAGGAGGGTGGAAAAGAGATGAAAAGTTTCAAATATTTTCACTGTAATAAACTAGGCCATGTAAAGTCACAGTGTTGGTGGTTGAAGAAAAGCACTGGAAAGGCTGATGTGGTAAAACAGGATAAGACGGGATTTGTTAGAGTGGTAAAGGAAAGCCCAAGGGAAGCGAAGGAGGTACAAACGATTGTACAGCCTGTTCAAGAAGTAATTGTTAAGAAGGTGCCAGATGTCTTTAAAGAATTTACTTGTGTGGGTAAAGTTTACTCATGTGTATCTGGAGGAGCAGGTAAAGAAGTCACAATTTTAAGAGATACAGGGGCTAGTCAATCTTTAATAAAGAACAAAGAACAAAGAAAATTACAGCACAGGAACAGGCCCTTCGGCCCTCCCAGCCTGCGCCAATCCAGATCCTTTATCTAAACATGTCTCCTATAAAGAACAAAGAAAATTACAATGGGAAGAGACGAGGAATTATGTAATTTGGGAAGAATGTTGCCAGAAAAGGTGGCGATATGTGGAATTCAGGGTGAGAGGACTAGCGTCCATTATGTAAGGTAAGATTGGGAAGTCCAGTGAAGAGTGGTGAAGTGGTAGTAGGAGTAATAGAGAAACTACCTTGTACACCTCTATCAAGTCACCTCTCTGCCTTCTTCGCTCCAGTGAGAAAAGCCCTCGATCCCTCAACCTTTCTTCATAAGACATGCTCTCCAGTCCAGGCAGCATCCTGGTAAATCTCCTCTGTACCCTCTCCAAAGCATCCACATCCTTCCTATAATGAGGCGACCAGAACTGGACACAATATTCCAAATGTGGTCTAACTAGGGTTTTATAAAGCTGCAGCAAAACCTCGCGGCTCTTAAACTCAATCCCCCTGGTTAATGAAAGCCAGCACACCATACGCCTTCTAAACAACCCTATCAACCTGGGTGGCAACTTTGAGGGATCTATGCACGTGGACCCCAAGATCCCTCTGTTCCTCCACACTTCCAAGAATCCTGTGTTTAACCCTGTATTCAGCATTCACATTCGACCTTCCAAAATGAATCACTTCACATTTATACGGTTGAACTCCATCTGCCACTTCTCAGCCCAGCTCTGCATCCTGTCAATGTCCTGTTGTAACCTGCAACATCCCTCAACACTATCTACAACTCCACCAACCTTCGTGTCATTGGCAAACTTACTAACCCACCCTTCCACTTCCTCATCCAAGTCATTTATAAAAACCACAAAGAGCAGAGGTTCCAGAACAGATCCCTGCGGGACACCACTGGTCACCGACCTCCAGGCGGAATACTTTCCATCCACTACCACTTACTGCCTTCTTTCAGCCAGCCAATTCTGTATCCAGACAGCCAAATTTCTCTGTATCCCATGCCCCCTAACTTTCTGAATGAGCTTACCATGGGGAACCTTATCAAATGCCTTACTGAAATCCATATACACCACATCCACTGCCTGACCTTCAGCAATCTGTCTCGTCACATCCTCAAAGAATTTAATGAGGCTTGTGAGGCATGACCTGCCCCTCTCAAAGCCATGCTGACTATCTTTAATCAAACTATGTTTTTCTAAATAATCATGAATCCTATCTCTCAGAATCCTTTCCAATATTTTGCTCACCACAGACGTCAGACTGATGGGTCTGTAATTCCCAGGGATTTCTCTATTCCCTTTCTTGAACAGGGGAATAACATTCGCCTCCCTCCAATCATCCGGTACTACTCCAGTGGAGAGTGAGGTTGCAAAGATCATCGCCAACGGCACAGCAATCCCTTCCCTCGCTTCCCGTAGTAACCTTGGGTATATCCCATCAGGCCCAGGGGACTTATTTGTCCTGATGCTTTTCAAAATTTCCAGCACATCCTCCTTCTTAATATCAAACTGTTTGAGTCTATTAACCTGGTTCACACTGTTCTCATGGGCAACAAGGTCCCTCTCTCTCGTGAATACTGAAGCAAAGTGTTCATTTAGGGCCTCCCCCATCTCCTCAGACTCTAGGCACAAGTTCCCTCCACTATCCCTGATCGGCCCGACTCTCACTCTGATCATCCTCTTATTTCTCACATAAGTGTAGAACACCTTGGGGTTTTCCCTAATCCTTCCCACCAGGGCTTTTTCATGCCCCTTTCTAACTCTCCTCAGTCCATTTTTCAGTTCCTTCCTGGCTACCTTGTAACCCTCTAGAGCCGAGTCAGATCCTTGCTTCCTCAATCTGATGTAAGCTTCCTTCTTCCTCTTGACTAGAAGCTCCATTTCTCTTGTCATCCAAGGCTCCTTCACCTTACCATTCCTTCCTCGTCTCAGTGGGAAAAAACTATTCAGCACTCACAGCAAGTGCTCCTTAAACAATCCCCACATTACTGTTGTGCATTTCCCCAAGAACAATTGTTCCCACTTTATGCTCCTCAGCTCCTGTCTAATAGCAGTATAATTTCCCCTCCCCCAATTAAATACCTTCCCATACTGCCTGTTCCTATCTCTCTCCATGACTATGGTAAAGGTCAAGGAGTTGTGGTCACTGTCACCGAAATGCTCTCCCACCGAGACATCTGACACCTGGCCTGGTTCGTTGCCGAGCATCAAGTCCAATATGGCCTCCCCCCTAGTCGGCCTATCTACATATTGAGTCAGGGATTCCTGTACACACCTGACAAAATCTGCTCCATCCAAACCATTTGCACTAAGGAGGTTCCGGTCAATATTAGGGAAGTTCCTCTTCGGGAGGGATTAAACTAGTTCAGCAGGGGATTGGGAACCTGAATTGTAGCTCCTGTATACTGGAGGTTGAGAGTAGTGAGGTCATGAGTAAGGTTTCAAAGTTGCAGGAGTGTATCAGCAGGAAGGAAGGTGGTCTAAAGTGCATCTACTTCAATGCCAGGAGCATCCGGATAAGGTGGGTGAACTTGCGGCATGGGTTGGTACCTGGGACTTCGATGTTGTGGCCATTTCGGAGACATGGATAGAGCAGGGCGAGGAATGGTTGTTGCAGGTGCCTGGGTTTAGATATTTCAGTAAGCTCAGGGAAGGTGGTAAGAGAGGGGGAGGGGTGGCATTGTTAGTCAAGGACAGTATTACGGTGGCTGAGAGGACATTTGCTGAGGACTCGTCTACTGAGGTAGTATGGGCTGAGGTTAGAAACAGGAAAGGAGAGGTCACCCTGTTAGGGGTTTTCTATAGGCCTCCAAAAAGTTCCAGAGATGCAGAGGAAAGGATTGCAAAGATGATTCTGGATAGGAGTGAAAGTAACAGGGTAGTTGTTATGGGGGACTTTAACTTTCCAAATATTGACTGTAAATGCTATAGTTTGAGTACTTTAGATGGGTCCGTTTTTGTCCAATGTGTGCAGGAGGGTTTCCTGATGCAGTATGTAGATAGGCCAACGAGAGGCGAGGCCATATCGGATTTGGTACTGGATAATGAACCAGGACAGGTGTTAGATTTGGAGGTAGGTGAACACTTTGGTATATACCGCAGGGCAAGAGTTGTATCTGGGGGAAAGGCAATTATGATGCGATGAGGTAAGACTTAGGATGCATCGGATGGGGAGGGAAACTGCAGGGGATGGACACAATGGAAATGTGGAGCATGTTCAAGGAACAGCTACTGCGTGTCCTTGATAAGTATGTACCTGTCAGGCAGGGAGGAAGTAGTCGAACGAGGGAACCATGGGTTACTAAAGCAGTTGAAACACTTGTCAAGAGAAAGAAGGAGGTTTATGTAAAGATGAGACGTAAAGGTTCAGTTAGGGCACTCGAGAGTTACAAGTTAGCTAGGAAGGCTCTAAAGAGAGAGCTAAGAAGAGTCAGGAGGGGACATGAGAATTCTTTGGCAGGTAGGATCAAGCATAACCCTAAAGCTTTCTATAGGTATGTCAGGAATAAAAGAATGACCAGGGTAAGAGTAGGGCCAGTCAAGGACAGTAGTGGGAAGTTGTGCGTGGAGTCCGAGGAGATAGGAGAGGTGCTAAATGAATATTTTTCGTCAGTATTCACACAGGAAAAAGACAATGTTGTCGAGGAGAATACTGAGATACAGGCTACTAGACTAGAAGGGCTTGAGGTTCATAAGGAGGAGGTGTTAGCGATTCTGGAAAGAGTGAAAATAGATAAGTCGCCTGGGCTGGATAGGATTTATCCTAGGATTCTCTGGGAAGCTAGGGAGGAGATTGCTGAGTCTTTGGCTTTGATCTTTATGTCATCTTTGGGACTGGTTTAGCTCACAAGGCTAAATCGCTGGCTTATAAAGCAGACCAAGGCAGGCCAGCAGCACGGTTCGATTCCCGTACCAGCCTCCCCGGACAGGCGCCGGAATGTGGCGACGAGGGGCTTTTCACAGTAACTTCATTGAAGCCTACTCGTGACAATAAGCAATTTTCATTTTCAGGAATAGTGCCAGAAGACTCTATTCCTTGCCTCACTTGCAAGTGGCAGCAGTAGCAATCCTGAGATCACTACTCTGCTTGTCCTGCTCTTTAGCTTCCAACCTAACTTCTAGATTCCCCACCCTCTGGCTGAAGAAATTCCTCCTCATCTCTGTTTTAAAGGATCGTCCCTTTAGTCTGAGGCTGTGCCCTCTTGTTCTAGTTTTTCCTACAAGTGGAAACATCCTCTCCACGTCCACTCTATCCAGGCCTCGCAGTATCCTGTAAGTTTCAATAAGATCCCCCCTCATCCTTCTAAACTCCAACGAGTACAGACCCAGAGTCCTCAACCGTTCCTCATACGACAAGCTCTTCATTCCAGGGATCATTCTTGTGAACCTCCTCTGGACCCTTTCCAAGGCCAGCACATCCTTCCTTAGATACGGGGCCCAAAACTGCTCACAATACTCCAAATGGGGTCTGACCAGAGCCTTATACAGCCTCAGATGTACCTCCCTGGTCTTGTATTCTATCCCTCTCGGCATGAATGCTAACATTGCATTTTGCTTCTTAACTTCCAACTGAACCTGCACCTTAAGAGAATCGTGAACAAGGACTCCCAAGTCCCTTTGTGTTTCTGATTTCCTCAGCATCTTCCCATTTAGAAAATAGACTGTGCCTAAATACCTCCTTCCAAAGTGCATAACCTCACACTTTTCCACAATGTATTCCATCTGCCACTTCATTGCCCGCTCTCCTAGCCTGTCCAAGTCCTTCTGCAGCCCCCTTGCTTCCTCAATATTACCTGTCCCTCTACAGATCTTTGAATCACCTGCAAACTTAGCAACAGTGCCTTCAGTACCTTCTTCCAGATCGTTACTGTACATTGTGAAAAGTTGTGGTCCCAGCACAGACCCCTGAGTCACACCACTAGTCACCGGCTGCCATCCTGAAAAAGGCCCCTTTATCCCCACTCTCTGCCTTCTGCCAGTCAGCCAATCCTCTATCCATGCCAGGATCTTACCCTGAACACCATGGGCTCTTACCTTATTTAACAGTCTCCAATGCGGCACCTTGTCAAAGGCCTTCTGGAAATCTAAATAAATCACATCCACTGGTTCTCCTTTGTCTAACTTCCTTGTTACTTCCTCAAAGAACTCTAACAGATTTGTCAGACACGACCTCCCTTTGACAAAGCCGTGCTGACTCAGCCCTATTTTACCATGCACTTCCAAATACTCCGCAATCTCATCTTTAATAACAGACTCTAAAATCTTACCAATGACCGAAGTCAGGCTAACCGGCCTATAATTTCCTGTCTTCTGCCTCCCTCCCTTCTTAAACAGCGGAGTTACATTAGCCACTTTCCAATCCTCTGGGACCCTTCCTGCCTCCAGTGATTCCTAAAATATCATCACCAATGCCTCCACAATCTCCTCAGCTATCTCTTTTAGAACCTTGGGGTGTAGTCCAGGTGACTTATCCACCTTCAGACCTTTCAGTTTCCCCAGAACCTTCTCCTTAGTGATGGTCACTGCACTCACCTCTGCCCCCTGGTTCTCCTGGAGCTCTGGCATCCCACTGGTGTCTTCCACCGTGAAGACTGATGCAAAGTAACTATTCAGTTCCTCTGCCATTTCTTTGTTTCCTATTATTACTTCTCCAGCCACGTTTTCCAGTGGTCCAATGTCTATTTTTGCCTCTCTCTTACCTTTTATATATTGAAATAAACTCTTCCCATCTTCCTTTATATTACTAGCTAGCTTGCACTCATATTTCATCTTCTCCCCCCTTATTGCTTTTTTCGTTATCCTCTCCTCGCTTTTAAATGATTCCCAATCCTCTGGCTTCCCACTAATCCTCGCCACTTTGTCTGCTTTTTCTTCAGCTTTAATGCTGCCCTTGAAATCCCTCGTCAGCCATGGATGCCTTGTCCTCCCCTTAGCATGTTTCCTCCTCCTTGGGATGAATTTCTGCTGTGCCTCCCGAATAATCCCCAAAAACTCCTGCCATTGCTGTTCCACTGTCTTCCCTGCTCGGCTCCTTCTCCAATCAACTCTGGCCAGCTCCTCCCTCATGTCTTTGTAGTTACCCTTATTTAATTGTAATACCGTTACATCTGATTGCAGCTTCTCCCTCTCAAACTGCAGGGTAAATTCTATCATATTGTGGTCACTGCTCCCTAAGGGTTCCTTCACCTTAAGCTCCCTAATCAAGTCTGCCTCATTACACATCACCAAATCCAGAATTGCCTGTTCCCTAGTCGGCTCTGTCACAAGCTGCTCCAATAAACCATCTCTTAGACATTCCACAAATTCCTTTTCCTGGGATCCACTACCAACCTGATTTTCCCAGTCCACCTGCATATTGAAGTCCCCATGATTATTGTAATATTGCCTTTTTTACATGCCTTTCCTATCTCCTGATTTATTTTCTGCCCCACATCCTGATTACTGCTCGGGGGCCTGTACATAATTCCCATCAGGGTCTTTTTACCTTTGCGATTCCTAACTCTACCCACAGAGATTCTCTGCCTTCTGATCCTATATCGCTCCTTGCTATCGATTTAACTTCATTCCTTACTAACAATGCAACCCCGCCCCCTTTGCCCATCTGCCTGTCCTTTCGATAGGACACATATCCTTGGATATTTAGCTCCCAGCCCTGATCCCCTTGCAGCCACGTCCCTGTGATGCCCACAACATCGTACCGGCCAATGTCAATGTGCCCAACAAGCCCATTTACCTTGTTCCGTATACTGCGCGTATTTAGGTACAACACCCTCAATCCTGCATTGACACCCTCCCTTCTCACACTCGTCACCTTTTTTGCTCTGCCTGAGGGTGATGTTGTTCTATTATTTTTGTTCTCTATTTCCCCTTCAGTTCTGACACCTTCTAAGCTCACCCTCTGGTTCCTGCTCCCTGCCAGACTAGTTTAAATGATGTGGAGATACCGGCGTTGGACTGGGGTGAGCACAGTAAGAAGTCTGACAACACCAGGTTAAAGTCCAACAGGTTTGTTTCAAACACGAGCTTTCGGAGCTCCTTCCTCAGGTGAATATTAGTTTAAACCCTCCCGAGTGACTCTAGCAAACCTCCCAGCCAGGATATTGGTGCCTCTCCAGTTTAGATGCAACCCGTCCTTGTACAGGTCCCACCTGCCCCAGAAGAGATCCCAATGGTCCAGAAATCTGAAACTCACTGGTCTATAGTTCCCTGTTTTCTCCCTACCTCCCGTTTTGAATAGCGCCGGTGTGTGGCGACGAGGAGCTTTTCACAGTAACTTCATCGCAGTGTTAATGTCAGCCTACTGTGACAATAAAGATTATTATTATTATGATTATAGTAGGGAAGTTGCCAGAATCCATTATCAGGGGTTTCAGAGCAGAGCATTTGGAAAGCAGTGGTGTAATCAGACAAAGCCGCATGGATTTATGAACAGGAAATCCTGCTCGATAAATCTACCAGAATTCTTTGAAGATGTAATGAGAAGGGTTGACCAGGGAGAACTGATGGATGTGGTTTATTTAGATTTTCAGAAGGCTTTCTGTAACGTTTCACAAAGCAGATTACTGTGTATAGTTAATGCTCATGGGATTATGGGTAATGCCTTGAGATGGATAGAAAGCTGGTCAGCAGAAAGGAAGCAGAAAGTTGGAATAAATGGGTCTATTTCTGATTGGCTGGCAGTGACTAGTGGGGTACCGCAGGGATCTGTGCTGGGGCCCCAACTGTTCACATTATATATTAATGATTTGGACAAGAGAAAGAAATGTTTTATCTCAACATTTACAGCTGATAATTAGTTACGGGGTTGGGGGTGGGGGGGGAGGGGGGGGTGAGCTGTGAGGAGGATGCAGAGATGCTTCAGCAGGATTTGGACAGGCTGAGTGAGTGGCCACATGCATGGCAGATACAGCATAATGTGGAGAAATGTGAGGTTATCCAGTTCTGCAGCAAAAATAGGCAGGCAGATTATTATTGGAATGGGTGTAAATTGAGAGGCAGATACTCAGCGAGACCTTGGTGTCCTCGTGCATCAGTCGCTGAAAGTAAGCGCGCAGGTACAGCCGGCAGTAAAGGCAGCAAATGGTATGTTGGCCTTTATAGCGAGAGGATTTGGGGATAGGGATAGAGATGTTTTACTGCAATTGTATCGGGCATTGGTGAGGCCACACCTGGAGTATTGTGCCCAGTTTTGGGGTCCTTACCTGAGGAAGGATGTTGTTGCTATGGAGGGAGAGCAGTGAAGGTTTACCAGGCTGATTCCTGGGATGGTGGGAGGATTATATTCATTGGAGTTTAGAATGAGAGGGGATCTCATAGAAACTTACAGAATTCTAACAGGATTAGACAGATTCAGAAAGAATGTTCCCGATGGTGGGGGAGTCCAGAACTAGGGGCCATAGTTTGAGGATAAGGGGTCAACCTTTTAGGACTGAGGTGAGGAGAAATGTCTTCACCCAGAGAGCGGGGAATCTGTGGAATTCACTCCCACAGAAAGTAGTTGAGGCCAAAACTTTGTGTAATTTCAAGGAGGAATTAGATTCCGCTCTTGGGGCAAAGGGATCAAGGGATATGGGGGAAGGCGGGATCAGGGTATTGAACTTGATAATCAGCCATGATCATAATGAATGGCAGAGCAGGCTCGAAGGGCCGAATGGCGGAGCAGGCTGGAAGGGCTGAATGGCAGAGCAGGCTGGAAGGGCCGAATGGCAGAGCAGGCTGGAAGGGCCGAATGGCAGAGCAGGCTCGAAGGGCCAAATGGCGGAGCAGGCTGGAAGGGCTGAATGGCAGAGCAGGCTGGAAGGGCTGAATGGCAGAGCAGGCTCGAAGGGCCGAATGGCAGAGCAGGCTGGAAGGGCTGAATGGCCTCCTCCTGTATCGCTGTATGTTCCAATGCAGGGATTCTATGAACCAGATCCCAAATTACATCCCTCCCCGACCCACCCAGATTGGGTCCATGAATTGTTGAGTGTCGGCCTCTATCTCTCCAGTGATATCCCATTGACAGAGTTAGAAACACTGCTCAGAGTGGAGTTTGACAGGTTGAAGTGTCGGACTGCACGCGGTGTGAGCTGTCACCTGACCAATATGGAGCTCGCTCTCCAAGTGTCACATCTCCCAATAAATTACTCTCCGTATCTTCATTCTTCCTCATTCTTTAATTTTACACCTCAACATCTGAACAGAATCATTTCACTGAAATGTGGAGAGTTTATCTGATATGAAAGTAGTGATGTGATCATTGACCCAGATTGATTTGTGAGGAAGAATCTAACACGAGACCAAATGTGTAAATGCATCAGCCTCTTTATTTCACAGTGAGAATCATTCCCAGCAGTTTGAAAAACAAAAGACAAACAAAGACTAGAAGACGATGGATTATTTACTGCAGCAGAGAAACCTGTGAATGGCTCACTTGCTAACAGGAGTCAGATCTGAATCCATCATTTTCTCAATCACAGATTCAGTCTGTCGATATTCCCAAAGTCAGCTCCCAGTGTGGGTTTGAGGAGATCTGAATGGAAACTTTATTCCATCTTCAGTCTCTGGATTCTAATTTTAGATTGGGATTCTTGCTCCAGTTTAAGGACCAAGTTTAAGCTGCTTCAGACCTGGGTCAGCAAACTGCCACTTCCCTGAGCTGGGCCCATCTGTTTCCTGAACTTGGACTGATCTGAGTCAGATCAAACCCGATTGAGAAACAACCTTTTTAATCATCCCCACCACAATGTCCAGTGTTTGATTCTCAGGTCTGGCAGGAAAAGGGAATATTTTACTGCCCACACAGGATGTTGTGTCCATTAGCAGGTTTGTCCAGTGAGTGACGTGTTCTTCCTACAGTGCCCAGTATCTATACCACACAGTCTGTTATATGGTACATTCCCATTATACAGCACAGGACACAGAACTATTCAAACATTGAAGCAAAATCTTCCAGATGATGTGATGAAAATCTCATTATTTTACAAATGGTGAACACACTTTACAGTTTAAACATTCCCTTGTAATTAAATCATTCCATCTGGAACTAACTCCGAGTGAGAGAGCCCAGGAACAGTCCCACATCTGATCACTCCATGATTTCACATTGAACAGCTTCAATACTCTGTGCTCTGTAACAAATCCCAACTCTTTTCACATCAACTTGAAACATTCTGGTCAGTATGATGGATAAATATGAATATATTCCATCGCTGTGTGAAGATAGAACATTCTGGAACTGTATCTGACACTAGGGCCATCTCAGTCTCAGTTTCACAATTCATTGAAAGCAAGATGACAGAAAAAGCAAATTAGTGCAGTGATTAATCCCCGTTCCCCAATAGAGGGCCCAGCACCCGGTACTATTGAGTTTTGCCCTGTATCTGTGCAGTGTGGAGACGTGTTCAGCAATGAATTTGAGACGTTGAAGGGAAACCAAATTATAAACAATATTAAGGGGAAATAGAGCAGGCGGGACTCAGAGACAGTCAAATATATCAGGGCTGGAGTCACATGTACGGTTAACGTGTGGGTGGACCATCACGTGTTTGCTCCACATTTGGTTGGTTCAGTGAGTGGTGAAGAACATGGCAGGTAGAATATGATGTGATGATGTTTGGGCTCCTTAGTTAAGGGTGGATGATCCGAGTTTAGTGGGAGTACATTCCCTGTTTATTAGACAGATTACACACTCGAGGGACAGTGTGGGAAGGTGGAGTTTATAGAATATAGAATAGAATTTAGAGTGCAGAAGGAGGCCACTCGGCCCATCGAGTCTGCACCGGCTCTTGGAAAGAGCACCCTACCCAAGGTTAACACCTCCACCCTATCCCCATAACCCAGTAACCCCACCCAACACTAAGGGCAATTTTGGACACTATGGGCAATTTAGCATGGCCAATCCACCTAACCTGCTCATCTTTGGACTGTGGGAGGAAACCGGAGCACCCGGAGGAAACCCACGCAGACACGGGGAGGATGTGCAGACTCCACACAGACAGTGACCCAAGCCGGGAATCGAACCTGGGACCATGGAGCTGTGAAGCCACAGTGCTATCCACCATGCTACCGTGCTGCCCTAAAGTTAAGGTCGAAGATCAGCCATGATCTTCCTGAACGGTGGAGCGGACCTGAAGAGTCTCTGTTTTTATTTAATTTTCAACAGACATTGCCGTCCCTCAAAGGTACTTCTGAAGGTAAGGAGATTAAAACTATGCTCAATATTCCAGATTAAACAAAATGGAAAGTTAAACAGTTTTAGAATAGAGTTAAGCACTTCTCACTGTTTGATGCCATGAAAGGTACAGAACCTTCCAGAAAACCTTCATTCTCCTGTTTTTTCAAAACCCATGTCCATTAACCCATGTGTGCTATAATAAGCGACGGCAAAAAATGTGCTATTGAAGGGTCGGTTGTCTTTTTCCAAATCCTTCAGTAATTGAATCACACGTTCTTCAGTTTGCTGATCATCAACGTTCGTGTCAAAAGTCCTGCAACAGAATTAAGAACAGAGGAATTTAATTTTTATACTCCTGACAAATCCTGTTTGGAAAGTCGGTTGCCAGGACAACAGGGACAGGGGTTGACCATTCAGCCCATTGAGCGGCCTGCACCAGTCAGTTAGTCCACAGCTGGAGTAAGATCATCGAGAAGCTGGCCAAATGGGCAGACAAGTGGCAGATAGAGGTAAGACAGCTGGGACATTGAAAAGAGCGCGAGAGGAGAGACAGCAGGGACATTGAAAAGAGCGCGAGAGGTAAGACAGCTGGGACATTGAAAAGAGCGCGAGAGGAGAGACAGCAGGGACATTGAAAAGAGCGCGAGAGGTAAGACAGCCGGGACATTGAAAACAGCGCGAGAGGAGAGACAGCCGGGACATTGAAAACAGCGCGAGAGGAGAGACAGCCGGGACATTGAAAAGAGCGCGAGAGGTAAGACAGCTGGGACATTGAAAAGAGTGCGAGAGGAGAGATAGCCAGGACATTGAAAAGAGCGCGAGAGGAGAGACAGCCAGGACATTGAAAAGAGCGCGAGAGGTAAGACAGCTGGGACATTGAAAACAGCGCGAGAGGTAAGACAGCCAGGACATTGAAAAGAGCGCGAGAGGAGAGACAGCCAGGACATTGAAAAGAGCGCGAGAGATAAGACAGCTGGGACATTGAAAAGAGTGCGAGAGGAGAGACAGCAGGGACATTGAAAAGAGCGCGAGAGGGAGACAGCCGGGACATTGAAAAGAGCGCGAGAGGGAGACAGCCGGGACATTGAAAACAGCGCGAGAGGTAAGACAGCCGGGACATTGAAAACAGCGCGAGAGGTAAGACAGCCAGGACATTGAAAAGAGCGCGAGAGGTAAGACAGCCGGGACATTGAAAACAGCGCGAGAGGAGAGACAGCCGGGACATTGAAAAGAGCGCGAGAGGTAAGACAGCCGGGACATTGAAAAGAGCGCGAGAGGAGAGACAGCCGGGACATTGAAAAGAGCGGGAGGGGACACATTGAGAGCGGCGGGGTGCCAGTGGGAGCAAAGATAATATAAGGCGGGAACCGGAAGTACGACCCGCGGACTTCTGGGAAGGATTTTCTCCTAGCCAATAAATTGTGGTGGAGAGGATACCCGAGACACTACACGTATAGTGTCTCCTACCCGCCCTCCTCCTCTAACCTAATAATAAGACCCATTGGTGTGAGCAGGTAAGTGCTATATTATATTATTATTTTTTTATTTTTTATTTTTTATTTGTTTTATATTTGTTTACCAGAACTTGGTTGAAATTAAGTGGGATGGCAGGGAAGGTACTGCAATGTTCCTCCTGCAGGATGTTTGAGGTGAGGGATGCCGTTAGTGTCCCTGCTGATTTTACCTGCAGGAAGTGCAGCCAGCTCCAGCTCCTACAAGACCGAGTTATGGTACTGGAGCTGGAGTTGGATGAACTTCGGATCATTCGGGAGGCAGAGGTGGTCATAGATAGGAGCTTCAGGGAAGTAGTTACACCAAAGACTGGAGATAGATGGGTAACTGTAAGAGGGACTGGGAAGAAGCAGTCAGTGCAGGGACCCCCTGCGGTCGTTCCCCTGAGTAACAAGTATACCGTTTTGGATACTTGTGGGGGGGACGACTTACCAGGGGTAAGCCATGGGGTGCAGGTCTCTAGCACGGAGTCTGTCCCTGTTGCTCAGAAGGGAAGGGGGGAGAGGAGCAGAGCATTAGTAATTGGGGACTCAATAGTCAGGGGCACAGATAGGAGATTTTGTGGGAGCGAGAGAGACTCACGTTTGGTATGTTGCCTCCCAGGTGCAAGGGTAAGTGATGTCTCGGATCGTGTTTTTCGGGTCCTTAAGGGGGAGGGGGAGCAGCCCCAAGTCGTAGTCCACATTGGCACTAACGACATAGGTAGGAAAGGGGACAAGGATGTCAGACAGGCCTTTAGGGAGCTAGGATGGAAGCTCAGAGCGAGAACAAACAGAGTTGTTATCTCTGGGTTGTTGCCCGTGCCACGTGATAGTGAGACAAGGAATAGGGAGAGAGAGCAATTAAACACGTGGCTACAGGGATGGTGCAGGCGGGAGGGATTCAGATTTCTGGATAACTGGGGCTCTTTCTGGGGAAGGTGGGACCTCTATAGACAGGATGGTCTACATCTGAACCTAAGGGGCACCAATATCCTGGGGGGGAGATTTGTTAGTACTCTTTGGGGGGGTTTAAACTAATTCAGCAGGGGCATGGGAACCTGGATTGTAGTTTTGGGGTGCGAGAGATTGAGAGTAGAGAGGTCAGGAGCACAGATTTGACTTCGCAGGAGGGTGCCAGTGTTCAGGTCAGTGGTTTGAAGTGTGTCTATTTCAATGCCAGGAGTATACGAAATAAGGTAGGGGAATTGGCAGCATGGGTTGGTACCTGGGACTTCGATGTTGTGGCCATTTCAGAGACATGGATAGAGCAGGGACAGGAATGGTTGGTGCAGGTTCCGGGGTTTAGGTGTTTTAGTAAAGTCAGAGAAGGGGGCAAAAGAGGGGGAGGTGTGGCGCTGCTAGTCAAGGACAGTATTACGGTGGCAGAAAGGATGCAAGATGGGGACTCTTCTTCCGAGGTAGTATGGGCTGAGGTTAGAAACAGGAAAGGAGAGGTCACCCTGCTGGGAGTTTTCTATAGGCCACCTAATAGTTCTAGAGATGTAGAGGAAAGGATGGCGAAGATGATTCTGGAAAAGAGCGAAAGTAACAGGGTAGTTGTTATGGGAGACTTTAACTTTCCTAATATTGACTGGAAAAGATATAGTTCGAGTACATTGGATGGGTCGTTCTTTGTACAATGTGTGCAGGAGGGTTTTCTGACACAATATGTTGACAGGCCAACAAGAGGTGAGGCCACTTTGGATTTGGTTTTGGGTAATGAACCAGGCCAGGTGTTAGATCTGGAGGTAGGTGAACACTTTGGAGACAGTGACCACAATTCGGTGACCTTTACATTAGTGATGGAAAGGGATAAGTATACCCCGCAGGGCAAGAGTTATAGCTGGGGGAAGGGCAATTATGATGCCATTAGACATGAATTAGGATGTGTAGGTTGGAGAAGTAGGCTGCAAGGGTTGGGCACACTGGATATGTGGAGCTTGTTCAAGGAACAGCTATTGCGTGTTCTTGATCAGTACGTACCAGTCAGACAGGGAGGAAAGGGTAGAGCGAGGGAACCGTGGTTTACCAAAGAAGTGGAATCTCTTGTTAAGAGGAAAAAGGAGGCCTATGTGAAGATGAGGCGTGAAGTTTCAGTTGGGGCGCTTAATAGTTACAGGGAAGCAAGGAAGGATCTAAAGAGAGAGCTAAGACGAGCAAGGAGGGGACACGAGAAGTCTTTGGCAGGTAGGATCAAGGAAAACCCAAAAGCTTTCTATAGGTATGTCAGGAATAAAAGAATGACTAGGGTAAGAGTAGGGCCAGTCAAGGACAGTGGTGGGAAGTTGTGTGTGGAGGCTGAGGAGATAAGCAAGATACTAAATGAATACTTTTTGTCAGTATTCACTCAGGAAAAAGATAATATTGTGGAGGAGAATGCTGAGACCCAGGCTATTAGAATAGATGGCATTGAGGTGCGTAGGGAAGAAGTGTTGGCAATTCTGGACAAGGTGAAAATAGATAAGTCCCCGGGGCCTGATGGGATTTATCCTAGGATTCTCTGGGAAGCCAGGGAAGAGATTGCTGAGCCTTTGGCTTTGATTTTTAGGTCATCATTGGCTACAGGAATAGTGCCAGAGGACTGGAGGATAGCAAATGTGTTCCCTTTGTTCAAGAAGGGGAGTAGAGATAACCCCGGTAACTATAGGCCGGTGAGCCTAACGTCTGTGGTGGGTAAAGTCTTGGAGAGGATTATAAAAGATACGATTTATAATCATCTAGATAGGAATAATATGATTAGGGATAGTCAGCATGGTTTTGTGAAGGGTAGGTCATGCCTCACAAACCTTATCGAGTTCTTTGAGAAGGTGACTGAACAGGTGGACGAGGGTAAAGCAGTTGATGTGTTGTATATGGATTTCAGTAAAGCGTTTGATAAGGTTCCCCACGGTCGGCTATTGCAGAAAATACGGAGGCTGGGGATTGAGGGTGATTTAGAGATGTGGATCAGAAATTGGCTAGTTGAAAGAAGACAGAGAGTGGTGGTTGATGGGAAATGTTCAGAATGGAGTTCAGTTACGAGTGGCGTACCACAAGGATCTGTTCTGGGGCCGTTGCTGTTTGTCATTTTTATAAATGACCTAGAGGAGGGCGCAGAAGGATGGGTAAGTAAATTTGCAGACGACACTAAAGTCGGTGGAGTTGTAGACAGTGCGGAAGGATGTTGCAGGTTACAGAGGGACATAGATAAGCTGCAAAGCTGGGCTGAGAGGTGGCAAATGGAGTTTAATGTGGAGAAGTGTGAGGTGATTCACTTTGGAAAGAATAACAGGAATGCGGAATATTTGGCTAATGGTAAAATTCTTGGTAGTGTGGATGAGCAGAGGGATCTCGGTGTCCATGTACATAGATCCCTGAAAGTTGCCACCCAGGTTGATAGGGTTGTGAAGAAGGCCTATGGTGTGATGGCCTTTATTGGTAGAGGGATTGAGTTCCGGAGCCATGAGGTCATGTTGCAGTTGTACAAAACTCTAGTACGGCCGCATTTGGAGTATTGCGTACAGTTCTGGTCGCCTCATTATAGGAAGGACGTGGATGCTTTGGAACGGGTACAGAGGAGATTTACCAGGATGTTGCCTGGTATGGAGGGAAAATCTTATGAGGAAAGGCTGATGGACTTGAGGTTGTTTTCGTTAGAGAGAAGAAGGTTAAGAGGTGACCTAATAGAGGCATACAAAATGATCAGAGGGTTAGATAGGGTGGACAGCGAGAGCCTTCTCCCGCGGATGGAGGTGGCTAGCACGAGGGGACATAGCCTTAAACTGAGGGGTAATAGATATAGGACAGAGGTCAGAGGTGGGTTTTTTACGCAAAGAGTGGTGAGGCCGTGGAATGCCCTACCTGCAACAGTAGTGAACTCGCCAACATTGAGGGCATTTAAAAGTTTATTGGATAAGCATATGGATGATAAGGGCATAGTGTAGGTTAGATGGCCTTTCGTTTTTTTTCCATGTCGGTGCAACATTGAGGGCCGAAGGGCCTGTACTGCGCTGTATCGTTCTATGTTCTATGTTCTATAGAGTTTAACACAGAGAAATGTGAGGTGATGCATTTTACAGAAAGGGTGGAGAGAGTCAATGCAGACTAAATGGCACAGTTCTAAAGAGAGTGCAGTAGCAGAGGGACCTAGGGGTGCACTAAACTCACCGGATATAGTACCAAAGATGAGGTCCAGTTTGTAATGTAACTGTTGGATCTGTTGGTTCAGGTGGGTTGTTGACTTCTGGAACTATCCGGAGTAATACACTGAATCTTTGTTGTATTTTCCCATTTTCCAAATATCCAAAGACTCCCCAAGGTGCAGAGAGAGGGACAACAGTAGCTGTAGACAGAGAGACAGAGAATTTAACTGGGTAATCAGCTTATGGGGAGTAAAACGTTACAGGTGAGGGGGCAGGGTGACTTTGTTGAAATGTGGAAAATGTTGTGATATCACTTTAAGGGAATATGCAAATGAACAAGTAGCCAGGATGTAGAGCAGCACTTGATGAACTAACTCCACCATCAACAACAACCAAACAAATCATCCTCAAGCCCTGACAATCGTGGCTGGAAACTTCAACCAGGCCGACCTCAGGAATGTTCCACCCAAACTCCATCAACATATCTCCTGCTCTGCCGGAGGTACAAACACCCTGGACCACTGCTACACGGGCATCAAAGGATTCTCCCGCTCCATTCCCCAACCACACTTTGGCAAATCCAACCACAAGTCGGTATTCCTACTTCCGGCTTACAAACGGCAACTCCAGTGCGCTGAGCTAATCAAGAAAACCGTGCAGTGCTGGTCCGAGGAATCTGAGCACATCCTCCGCATCTGCTCGGGGTCTGTGGATTGGTCCATATTCAGCTACCTGGACGAATACGTAACTACCGTCACAGACTTCATCAGTAACTGTGTCGAGGACTGTGATGCAAAGAAGACAATCCGGGTCTTCCCCAATGGGAAACCCTGGCTCAAACAAAGGGTTCACTCCCTGCTGAAGTTCCGGACAGAGGCGTTCAAGTCTGATGCCCCTGACCTATATAAGAAATCCTGGTACGACGTACGGAAAGCCATCATGGATGCAAAACGACAATACCGCATCAAACGAGAGTCCCTGGCCAATGACACTAACCCATGACGTCTATGACAGGGCTTATATGAGATCACGGGCTACAAAGGAAGGCCAGGCGGAATCTCTGGGGCTGGAGCATCCCGACCCGATGAACTGAACAAGTTCTATGCCCGCTTTGAGCAGTCAGCCAATGTATCAGTGCCACCTGCCCTAACAGCCCTGGACACACCCATACCCACTATTACAGCCTCAGGGGAAAGAGCTGCCTTCTTGAAAGTGAACCCGAGGAAAGCGACGGGCCCCGACGGAGTCCCTGGGCGAGCACTCAGAGCCTGTACAGACTAGCTGGCGAGTGTATTCGCAGATATCTTCACCACCTCACTCCTCCGCTCTGAGGTCCCCACCTCCTTCAAGAAGACCACCATAATGCCAGTACTAAAGAAGAACAAGGTAGCCTGCCTCAGCGACTACTGACCGGTGGCCCTGACGTCTGTTATCATGAAATGCTTTGGGCAGCCAGTCATGAGATGGATCATTGCCAACCTCCCAGACGGTCTCGATCCACTACAGTTTGCCGACCACCACACCAGTCCACAGCAGGCACTATCTCCCTGGCTCTACAATCAACACTCAAACACCTCGACAAGAAGGTCACCAACGTCAGACTGCTGTTCATAGACTACACCTCCGCCTTGTAATTGGTAATATGGAAACATGTGTCACTGCAAACATGGAAGCCTGGCAATATCTGGTCTGAGAGAAACATGAGAGGGTACAGGGAAAGATCCCACGAAGGGTTAATAGCAGCTGCAAAGAGCAGGATTATAAAATGCAGATTCTTTCTCTCAAGCAGGCTTAGCAAACACACAGGATTTTTGGATGAAGCTAGAAACAATGGCTCACACCTTCATTGAAAGTAACTATCTTAGGAAGCATCTGGAAAAACATGGACGAAGGTTTCAATTGAATTAAGTGACGAATGTTTAAAACAGGCAGGCCTTTCAAGTCATAACCAAGTGAAATTTTAGCATACAGCTAAAAGCAATGATTCACACCTTCATTGAAATTAACTATCTTAGTAAACAGCTGGAAAGGAAAGGATGAGGTTCAGTTGGATTTGGTGACAATTCTAGGTGTGAAATTTTGCTAATATCAGGTACATTAAAGAAAATTGGAGACTATCAGTCTACAAGAAACATAATTCAAAGCCAAAATCAAAGTCAAAATTATGAGCTGGGGACAATTGGAAAATAAAACTATAGAAATGACAGGAATTAAAAGTAACACCTCTTGAAACCAAAGCATTTTTGAATATCACAAAGGAACTTTGAACATCACAAAGGAAACAATGTAATCAGATCTGAGAGGTGAGGCCATGCCCAAAATGAATACTTAGTTGTATTAGAATGTTTAGATCAAAGATACTTTTTACAATCAAAATGAAATAATAGTTACTTTACAATAAGGTCATAAAAACTTAATAACTGTTAGACAGAAAATATAAACCCAAAGACCAGAGCAGGAACTACCAGAACCAGAAGTCAGAGAGAAGGAACAAGAGAAGCAGAGTTAGCTTACAGCCAGCTCGGTCATGGGAAAGATAAGACATAGCAGCCGAGCTAAAACAGCTAATACATCTAAGGAAGACGGGAATTTAAAGAGGAGGCAGAGTCAGCTCAGAGATAGCCAGCAGAGCCAGCTCTCACAGCTCGGTACATGGGAAAGATAGGACACAGCAACCGAGCTAACCAGCAAATACATCTAAAGAAGACCAGACTTTAAAGAAGATTGATTGTCAAGGTGGGCCTGAAGGTCCCTTCAACCAACCAGAAGGATCCAGAAGCAAGATCTTTTTACCTTTCTGGAAAGAGAGTGATTGCAGCTTTTAAAATAAAAAAATACAATAATAAAATAACTTAATTTAACCTGAAACAGTGGTTATTCCTAAAGTCTACTTTACTTAAACAGGGTCTGTTTAGCTCACAGGGCTAATTGCTGGCTTTGAAAGCAGACCAAGGCAAGCCAGCAGCACGGTTCGAATCCCGTAACAGCCTCCCCGAACAGGCGCCGGAATGTGGTGACTAGGGGCTTTTCACAGTAACTTCATTTGAAGCCTACTTGTGACAATAAGCGATTTTCATTTCACTTCACTTACTTAGCAATGCAGGACCCAGGATCAATGCTACTAAGTGGTAAGTAGATGAAATTTTCGTTGAAGGTATGGGTTATACCGGGGGATAACTTGAAAATAGAGTTTGACCTGAATAGCACCCACCGAAGCCTGCATCGGAGTCAGGGAGTGAGAATCCCTGTTCACCATTTAGAATGTCGGCCCTTTTCGGTATAGGGGGAATTCTAAGAATAATGGTGAATTTTCAACAACAGCCTTCAACACTATTATCCCGACAAGACTAATAACCAAACTCTGCAATCTTGGGCTTGACCCCTCCCTGTGCAGCTGGATCCTCAACTTCCTCACCAACAGACCGCAATCTGTCTGGATCGGCAACAGCACCTCCTCCACAATAGTCCCCAACACCGGGGCCCCACAAGGATGTGTGCTCAGTCCTCTACAGCACTCCCTATACACATGACTGTGTGGCAAGATTTAACTCCAACTCAATCTGGACATTTGTGGATGATACAACTGTGGTGGGTCGTATCTCAAACAACGACGAATCAGACGACAGAAGGGAGATAAATCACTTGGTTGCATGGTGTACCAAAAACAACCTCTCTCTAAATGTTGGAAAGACCAAGGAACTGATCATTGACTTCAGGAAGCGCAGCACGTCACACACTCCCGTCTGCATCAATGGCTCCGAAGTGGAGATAATAATCATAATAATCGCTGAGTGTCACGAGTAGGCTTCAATGAAGTTACTGTGAAAAGCCCCTAGTCACCACGTTCCAGCACCTGTTCGGGGAGGCCGGTATGGAAATTGTACCCATGCTGCTGGTCTTGTTCTGCATTACAAGCCAGCTGTTTAGCCCACTGTGCTAAACCAGCCCCTAAACCAGATGGTCGATAGCTTTAAGTTCCTGGGGGTCACCATCACCATTACACTGTCCTGGTCCACTCACGTTGATGCAACAGTCAGGAAAGCCCAACAACATCTCTACTTCCTCCGGAAGCTAAAGAAATTCAGCATGTCTGCATCGACTCTCACAAACTTCTACAGATGTTCCACAGAGAGCATCCTATCCAGCTGCATCACAGCCTGGTATGGCAACTGCTCGGCCCAAGATCGCAAGAAACTGCAGAGTGTGGTGAACTCAGCCCAATGCATCACACAAGCTTGCCACCCACACATTGATTCTGTCTACACCTCCCACTGCCTCAGGAAGGCAGGCAGCATTATCAGAGACCCCTCCCACCCAGACATTGCCTTCTTCCAGACCCTTCCATCAGGCAGAAGGTACAGACGTCCGAAGACCCCCACATCCAGACAGAGGAACAGCTTCTTCCCCACAGCTACCAGACTCCCCAACGACTCCCCCTCGGACTGATCTGTTCCCTGTGAGAACACTATTCAGGATGCCCTATGCTGCTTTTGTTTGGCCTTGTTCCGCACTGTAACCAATCAGTATTTGTTGATGTACCATTTGTTCCTTTGGCCACAGAAAAATACTTTTCACTGTACTTCGGTACATGTGACAATCAATCAATGGATCAATTCTGGATCCAAGCTGCTGCCCCTTCCATCACATCAGTTTAAATTTTGCTAACAGTCTACTAATCATTCACCCTCAACTACCATTAACCATTCACCCTCAACTACCATTAACCATTAACCATTCACCCTCAACTACCATTAACCATTAAACATTCACCCTCAACCGCCATAAACCATTAAACATTCACCCTCAACCACCATTAACCATTAAACATTCACCCTCAACCACCATTAACCATTAAACATTCAGCCTCAACCACCATTAACCATTAAACATTCACCCTCAACCACCATTAACCATTAAACATTCACCCTCAACCACCATTAACCATTAAACATTCACCCTCAACCACCATTAACCATTAAACATTCCCCCTCAACCACCATTAACCATTAACCATTCACCCTCAGCCACCATTAACCATTAAACATTCACCCTCAACCACCATAAACCATTCACCCTCAGCCACCATTAACCATTAAGCATTCACCCTCAACCACCATTAACCATTAACCATTCACCCTCAACCACCATTAACCATTAAACATTCACCCTCAACCACCATTAACCATTAAACATTCAGCCTCAACCACCATTAACCATTAAACATTCACCCTCAACCACCATTAACCATTAAACATTCACCCTCAGCCATCATTAACCATTAAACATTCACCCTCACCCACCATTAACCATTAAACATTCACCCTCACCCACCATTAACCATTAAACATTCAGCCTCAACCACCATTAACCATTAAACATTCACCCTCAACCACCATTAACCATTAAACATTCACCCTCAACCACCATTAACCATTAAACATTCAGCCTCAACCACCATTAACCATTAACCATTCACCTTCAACCACCATTAACCATTAAACATTCACCCTCAACCACTGTTAACCGTTAAACATTCACCCTCAACCACCATTAACCATTAACCATTCACCATTATCCACCATTAACCATGAAATAACTGCACGCAGTTAGTTACAGACGATTTCTCTTTAACAAGGTAGAATTTCCTGTCACTGAGTCTCAGACAGGAGCCAGCTTTCCTGCAGCATCCACTGAGCTGAGAGAGATGCTGTTTCTCAGCTTCTACAAGGGTTCATGTCGACTCCAATAGCGGGTTCATGCCTGACAAAGAGCCTTTATTACACTGGGGAAATTCAGCAACTACAGCTGGAATCCTGCTCCCAGTACACGTGGGAAACTGTCCTGGATTCTGGGAATATAAAGCCGGCAGGTATCAAAGCAGGAGCCCCATTAGCGCCTCAACCCACTAGTCCCATGTGACCGAGGATCACTCTGGGATTGACAATTCTTTGGTCAGTGTGTCAGTCTGTACAGAAAGTTTCAAACCTGACAGGTTAAAGAGGGAACGGTTGCTTTATAATCTGTTGTTACTTTGAAGGAACATCTGACATACCTGCAACATTCCCACAACGTGCATAACTGAATAGTTTCTCCAGACCGATTGCCAGCGCACTTTCAATATCCTCTGCATCAACTTCAGTTTGAACCCATTGCCGAAATTCAAATTCAAACTCATAATAATTCTGAAACAAGAAAATAAAATCCATCACCATGTGACACAACTGAACTGGCACCAAAACCCATCAGTGTTGAGGGGCCTGTCCTCGGTTCCCAGGTGTGGGAACAGTATTCATGTCCTGCATGGACTGACCTGGGAAAAGAGTTTGGAGTTGATGATGGGAGACTTGGCATCCCCATTTCCAGATGGATTTTCCTGACCCCCTCATGCACTCTTTCAACTTTCGAGTTACCCTGCACATTGGGCCTGACTCCTTCCCCTTGGGCTTTCAATGAAAACAAATATAGAGAATGTTATTGACGGCCATCGACACTGAATCATGTCCAGTCATTGTGTTTCCCTTTGGCTGTTTTACCACATTATTTAAACAGAAAGGTTTCAATGGGTCAGAAACTGGGCCTCGTATCCAGGCACTAATCCAGGCTGAAAGCATAGGAGCTGGAATAGGCCCAACAGCTCCTCAAGCCTTTTGTTTAGAAAATATTTTATTTAAGCATTTGCAATTTTTACAATTTGACATGTTGACATTTCTAAAACAACCGCACAGGTCGACGCACAAAATACCCCCTAAAAGATCAAATAATAAACCACATCCCCCACGTCCCCTACCCTGTCCCCAATTGCCCGTATCTGACATTACCCTGCCTCCTGATATCCTTCCCCCCCCCCCTTTTCCCTTTCCCCCCTTACTGCTGACGTTCAGTTTTTGTTGAAGAAATCGATGAACGGCTGCCAACTCCGGGCGAATCCCTGTATTGATCCTCTCAGAGTGAACTTGATTTTCCCCAGACTGAGAAACTGGACCATATCGCTGACCCACACTCCTGACTTCAGGGGCTCCGGGTCCCTCCATCTCAGCAAGATCCATCTCCGAGTCACCAGGGAGGAGAAGGTCAGGATATCAGCCGCCTCCCCCCTTTGCCCCCGGACCCTTCGACACCCCAAATATTGCTAATTCTGGACTCGGATTTACCCTACCTTCCAGGACTTCTGACATAACATCTGCAAATCCCTGCCAGAATTCCCTCAGTTTGGGACATGCCCAAAACATATGAACATGGTTGGCCGGGCTACCCCCACACTGACCACATCTGTCCTCCACATCCTTGAACTGAATCAAGCTGAGTGTAGCACAGGGCGAGGATGCATTTACCCTTTTCAAGGCTTTTTCCCACAGTTCAGTTTCCAGCTCCCCTCCCAACTCCTCTTCCCACTTCCTCTTCCCCTCTCTGATAGGGGCCCCTTCCCACTCTAACAATTCCCTGTATATCTATGGAACTTTCCCACTCCAACCCCTGTTTTTGACAGCACTTTATCCTCAGGGGGAGGCTTGGAAAGCTTGGGGCCTGTCTCTGTACAAAGTCCCGCACACCCTCAGGGCCCCCACACCCTCAGGGCCCCCACACCCTCCGGGCCCCCACACCCTCAGGGCCCCCACACCCTCAGGGCCCCCACACCCTCAGGGCCCCCACACCCTCAGGGCCCCCCCACCCTCAGGGCCCCCACACCCTCAGGGCCCCCACACCCTCAGGGCCCCCACACCCTCAGGGCCCCCACACCCTCAGGGCGCCCCCACCCCCCCACCCTCAGGGCCCCACACCCTCAGGGCCCCACACCCTCAGGCCCCCCCCACCCTCAGGGCCCCCACACCCTCAGGGCCCCCCCCACCCTCCGGGCCCCACCCCACCCTCCGGGCCCTCACACCCTCAGGGCCCCCCCCACCCTCCGGGCCCCACCCCACCCTCCGGGCCCCCACACCCTCAGGGCCCCCCCCACCCTCCGGGCCCCCCCCCACCCTCCGGGCCCCCACACCCTCCGGGCCCCCACACCCTCAGGGCCCCCACACCCTCAGGGCCCCCACACCCTCAGGGCGCCCCCACCCCCCCCACCCTCAGGGCCCCACACCCTCAGGGCCCCACACCCTCAGGGCGCCCCCACCCCCCCCACCCTCAGGGCCCCACACCCTCAGGGCCCCCACACCCTCAGGGCCCCCCCCACCCTCAGGGCCCCCCCACCCTCAGGGCCCCCACACCCTCAGGGCCCCCACACCCTCAGGGCCCCCACACCCTCAGGGCGCCCCCCCCCCCCACACCCTCAGGGCTCCCACACCCTCAGGGCCCCCACACCCTCAGGGCCCCCACACCCTCAGGGCTGCCTTCACCACAGGACCTGTGGAGTATCGAGCCAGCGAGAACGGCAGGGACGCCATCAGTAAAGCCTCCAAACTCGTACCTTTGCAGGATGCTGCCTCCATCCGCTCCCAGACCGACCCCTCCCCCTCTACCCACTTCCTGACCATCAATGTGTTGGCAGCCCAGGAATAGTTAATAAAGCTCGGGAGAGCCAATCCCCCTTCCCCGTGTGCCGGTTCCAGGAGTGCCCTCCTTACTATCGGGGTTTTACCTGTCCATATAAACCTCGATATCACCACATTCATACTTCTGAAAAAAGCCTTTGGGACGAAAATCAGGAGACATTGAAAAAAGAAAATCAGTCTCGGAAGGACAGTCACCTTCACCATCTGAACCCTCCCAGCCCCCAGCGTCAGTGGGAGCCGGTCCCATCTACAAAAATCCCATTGGATCCACTGCTTTGCCCAAACTTAACTTGTGAAGCTGCCTCCAATCCTTGGCCACTTCAATCCCCAGATCCCTAAAACTCTTCCCAACCACTGTGGGCATGAGGCAGACATTGTCAAACGATGTGGAGCACGGAGCCCATCGCAGAGCGGGCTGCCATCACCCTCCATCCCATGGCTCCGACCCGCTGTTCCTGCCAACCCAGAGCCCCCAGCTCGGAGCGCCGCAGGTATGAATCACGGAGGGAGTTGCAGGCGGGGGATGTGGGGGGCGGGTGGTGGGATGCGGGGTCCGTGCCCCAGGCTTGATTCCCCCCCCCCCCCCCCCCCCCCGCCCCAATCTAGTTGGTGAACCTGGAGACGATCAAAGCGTCCCGTCCCCATTTGCCCCGGTGCACATGTCGGGCAGCCTCCTGTGCCGCCCATTGCAGGGGACCCTGGGGGGGTCTCCCTATCACAGGGGTCTCTGTGGGGGGTCTCTGTGGGGGGGGGTCTCCCTATCACAGGGGTCTCTGTGGGGGGGTGTCCCTATCACAGGGGTCTCTGTGGGGGGGTCTCCCTATCACAGGGGTCTCTGTGGGGGGGGGGGGGGCTCCCTATCACAGGGGCCTCTGTGGGGGGGTCTCTGTGGGGGGGTGTCCCTATCACAGGGGTCTCTGTGGGGGGTCTCCCTATCACAGGGGTCTCTGTGGGGGAGGGGGCTCCCTATCACAGGGGTCTCTGTGGGGGGTCTCTGTGGGGGGGTCTCCCTATCACAGGGGTCTCTGTGGGGGGGGGGGGCTCCCTATCACAGGGGCCTCTGTGGGGGGGTCTCTGTGGGGGGGTGTCCCTATCACAGGGGTCTCTGTGGGGGGTCTCCCTATCACAGGGGTCTCTGTGGGGGGGGGGGGCTCCCTATCACAGGGGCCTCTGTGGGGGGGTCTCTGTGGGGTGGTATCCCTATCACAGGGGTCTCTGTGGGGGGGTCTCCCTATCACAGGGGTCTCTGTGGGGGGTCTCTGTGTGGGGGGGGGTCTCCCTATCACAGGGGCCTCTGTGGGGGGGTCTCACTATCACAGGGGTCTCTGTGGGGGGGTCTCCCTATCACAGGGGTCTCTGTGGGGGGGTCTCTGTGGGGGGTGTCCCTATCACAGGGGTCTCTGTGGGGGGTCTCCCTATCACAGGGGTCTCTGTGGGGGGGGGCTCCCTATCACAGGGGCCTCTGTGGGGAGGTCTCTGTGGGGTGGTGTCCCTATCACAGGGGTCTCTGTGGGGGGGTCTCCCTATCACAGGGGTCTCTGTGGGGGGTCTCTGTGTGGGGGGGGGGGGGTCTCCCAATCACAGGGGCCTCTGTGGGGGGGTCTCACTATCACAGGGGTCTCTGTGGGGGGGGTCTCCCTATCACAGGGGTCTCTGTGGGGGGGTCTCTGTGGGGGGGTCTCCCTATCACAGGGGTCTCTGTGGGGGGGTCTCTGTGGGGGGGGTGTCCCTATCACAGGGGTCTCTGTGGGGGGGGGTCTCCCTATCACAGGGGTCTCTGTGGGGGGTCTCTGTGTGGGGGGGGTCTCCCTATCACAGGGGCCTCTGTGGGGGGGTCTCACTATCACAGGGGTCTCTGTGGGGGGGGTCTCCCTATCACAGGGGTCTCTGTGGGGGGGGTCTCCCTATCACAGGGGTCTCTGTGGGGGGGGTGTCCCTATCACAGGGGCCTCTGTGGGGGGTCTCCCTTTCACAGGGGTCTCTGTGGGGGGGGTCTCCCGATCACAGGGGTCTCTGTGGGGGGGGGCCTCACTATCACAGGGGTCTCTGTGGGGGGGGTCTCCCTATCACAGGGGTCTCTGTGGGGGGGGGGGGTCTCTGTGGGGGTGTCTCCCTATCACAGGGGTCTCTGTGGGGGGGTGGTCTCCCTATCACAGGGGTCTCTGTGGGGGGGGTGTCCCTATCACAGGGTTCTCTGTGGGGGGGTCTCCCTATCACAGGGGTCTCTGTGGGGGGGGGTCTCCCTATCACAGGGGTCTCTGTGGGGGGGGGTCTCCCTATCACAGGGGTCTCTGTGGGGGGGGGGCTCCCTATCACAGGGGTCTCTGTGGGGGTCTCACTATCACAGGGGTCTCTGTGGAGGGGGGGCTCCCTATCACAGGGGTCTCTGTGGGGGGGGGTCTCACTATCACAGGGGTCTCTGTGGGGGGGTCTCCCTATCACAGGGGTCTCTGTGGGGGGGGGTCTCCCTATCACAGGGGTCTCCGTGAGGGTCTCACTATCACAGGGGTCACTGTGGAGGGGGTCTCCCTATCACAGGGGTCTCTGTGGGGGGTCTCTGTGGGGGGGTTCTCCCTATCACAGGGGTCTCTGAGGGGTGGGGTCTCCCTATCACAGGGGTCTCTGTGGGGGGGTCTCCCTATCACAGGGGTCTCTGTGGGGGGGTCTCCCTATCACAGGGGTCTCCGTGAGGGTCTCACTATCACAGGGGTCACTGTGGGGGGCTGTCTCCCTATCACAGGGGTCTCTGTGGAGGGTCTCTGTGGGGGGGTTCTCCCTATCACAGGGGTCTCTGAGGGGTGGGGTCTCCCTATCACAGGGATCTCTGTGGGGGGTCTCCCTATCACAGGGGTCTCTGTGGGGGGGGGGGTCTCCCTATCACAGGGGTCTCCGTGAGGGTCTCACTATCACAGGGGTCACTGTGGAGGGGGTCTCCCTATCACAGGGGTCTCTGTGGGGGGTCTCTGTGGGGGGGTTCTCCCTATCACAGGGGTCTCTGAGGGGTGGGGTCTCCCTATCACAGGGGTCTCTGTGGGGGGTCTCCCTATCACAGGGGTCTCTGTGGGGGGGTCTCCCTATCACAGGGGTCTCCGTGAGGGTCTCACTATCACAGGGGTCACTGTGGGGGGCTGTCTCCCTATCACAGGGGTCTCTGTGGAGGGTCTCTGTGGGGGGGTTCTCCCTATCACAGGGGTCTCTGAGGGGTGGGGTCTCCCTATCACAGGGATCTCTGTGGGGGGTCTCCCTATCACAGGGGTCTCTGTGGGGGGGGTCTCCCTATCACAGGGGTCTCTGTGGGGGGTGTCTCCCTATCACAGGGGTCTCTGTGGGGGGGGGGTCTCCCTATCACAGGGGTCTCTGTGGGGGGTCACTGTGGGGGGGGGGGGGTCTCCCTATCACAGGGGTCTCTGTGGGGGGGTCTCCCTATCACAGGGGTCTCCGTGAGGGTCTCACTATCACAGGGGTCACTGTGGGGGGGTCTCCCTATCACAGGGGTCTCTGTGGGGGGGGGGGGGGGTCTCCCTATCACAGGGGTCTCTGTGGGGTGGGGTCTCCCTATCACAGGGGTCTCTGTGGGGGTCACTGTGGAGGGGATCTACCTATCACAGGGGTCTCTGAGGGGGGGGTCTCTGTGGGGGGTCTCTGTGGGGGGGTCTCCCTATCACAGTGGTCTCTGTGGGGGGGTCTCTGTGGGGGGGGTCTCCCTATCACAGGGGCCTCTGTGGGGGGGGGTCTCACTATCACAGGGGTCTCTGTGGGGGGGGGGGGTCTCCCTATCACAGGGGTCTCTGTGGGGGGGGGTCTCACTATCACAGGGGTCTCTGTGGGGGTCTCCCTATCACAGGGGTCACTGTGGGGGAGGGGGCTCCCTATCACAGGGGTCTCTGTGGGGGGGTCTCACTATCACAGGGGTCTCTGTGGGGGTCTCCCTATCACAGGGGTCACTGTGGGGGGGGGAGGCTCCCTATCACAGGGGTCACTGTGGGGGGGTCTCCCTATCACAGGGGTCTCTGTGGGGGGTCTCTGTGGGGGGGTCTCCCTATCACAGGGGTCTCTGTGGGGGGTCTCTGTGGGGGGGTTCTCCCTATCACAGGGGTCTCTGAGGGGTGGGGTCTCCCTATCACAGGGGTCTCTGTGGGGGGGTCTCCCTATCACAGGGGTCTCTGTGGGGGGGTCTCCCTATCACAGGGGTCTCCGTGAGGGTCTCACTATCACAGGGGTCACTGTGGGGGGCTGTCTCCCTATCACAGGGGTCTCTGTGGAGGGTCTCTGTGGGGGGGTTCTCCCTATCACAGGGGTCTCTGAGGGGTGGGGTCTCCCTATCACAGGGGTCTCCGTGAGGGTCTCACTATCACAGGGGTCACTGTGGGGGGGTCTCCCTATCACAGGGGTCTCTGTGGGGGGGGGGGTCTCCCTATCACAGGGGTCTCTGTGGGGTGGGGTCTCCCTATCACAGGGGTCTCTGTGGGGGTCACTGTGGAGGGGATCTACCTATCACAGGGGTCTCTGAGGGGGGGGTCTCTGTGGGGGGGTCTCTGTGGGGGGGTCTCCCTATCACAGTGGTCTCTGTGGGGGGGTCTCTGTGGGGGGGGTCTCCCTATCACAGGGGCCTCTGTGGGGGGGGTCTCACTATCACAGGGGTCTCTGTGGGGGGGGTCTCCCTATCACAGGGGTCTCTGTGGGGGGGGTCTCACTATCACAGGGGTCTCTGTGGGGGTCTCCCTATCACAGGGGTCACTGTGGGGGAGGGGGCTCCCTATCACAGGGGTCTCTGTGGGGGGGTCTCACTATCACAGGGGTCTCTGTGGGGGTCTCCCTATCACAGGGGTCACTGTGGGGGGGGGAGGCTCCCTATCACAGGGGTCACTGTGGGGGGGTCTCCCTATCACAGGGGTCTCTGTGGGGGGTCTCTGTGGGGGGGTCTCCCTATCACAGGGGTCTCTGTGGGGGGGTCTCCCTATCACAGGGGTCTCTGTGGGGGGTCTCTGTGGGGGGGGGTCTCCCTATCACAGGGGTTTCTGTGGGGTGGGGGGTCCCTATCACAGGGGTCTATGTGGGGGGGGGTCTCCCTATCACAGGGGTCTCTGTGGGGGTCTCACTATCGCAGGGGTCTCTGTGGGGGGTCTCCCTATCACAGGGGTCTCTGTGGGGGGGTCTCCCTATCACAGGGGTCTCTGTGGGGGGGTCTCCCTATCACAGGGGTCTCTGTGGGGGGTCTCTGTGGGGGGGGGGTCTCCCTATCACAGGGGTCTCTGTGGGGGTGTCTCCCTATCACAGGGGTCTCTGTGGGGGTCACTGTGGGGGGGGGGGGTCTCCCTATCACAGGGGTCTCTGTGGGGGGGTCTCCCTATCACAGGGGTTTCTGTGGGGTGGGGGGTCCCTATCACAGGGGTCTATGTGGGGGGGGTCTCCCTATCACAGGGGTCTCTGTGGGGGTCTCACTATCACAGGGGTCTCTGTGGGGGGTCTCCCTATCACAGGGGTCTCTGTGGGGGGGTCTCCCTATCACAGGGGTCTCTGTGGGGGGTCTCCCTATCACAGGGGTCTCTGTGGGGGGTCTCTGTGGGGGGGGGGGTCTCCCTATCACAGGGGTCTCTGTGGGGGTGTCTCCCTATCACAGGGGTCTCTGTGGGGGTCACTGTGGGGGGGGTCTCCCTATCACAGGGGTCTCTGTGGGGGGGTCTCCCTATCACAGGGGTCTCTGTGGGGGTCTCACTATCACAGGGGTCTCTGTGGGGGGTCTCTGTGGGGGGGGGTCTCACTATCACAGGGGTCTCTGTGGGGGGGTCTACCTATCACATGGGTCTTTGTGGGGGGGGGGTCTCCCTATCCTGGGGTCTCTGTGGGGGGGTCTCCCTATCACATGGGTCTCTGTGGGGGGGGGTCTCCCTATCACAGGGGTCTCTGTGTGGGGGGGGTCTCCCTATCACAGGGGTCTCTGTGGGGGGGTCTCCCTATCACAGGGGTCTCTGTAGGGGTCACTGTGGAGGGGGTCTACCTATCACAGGGGTCTCTGTGGGGGGGGGTCTCCCTTTCACAGGGGTCTCTGTGGGGGGGGGGGGCTCCCTATCTCAGGGGTCTCTGTGGGGGGGGGGCTCCCTATCACAGGGGTCTCTGTGGGGGGTCTCTGTGGGGGGTCTCCCTATCACAGGGGTCTCTGTGGGGGGTCTCTGTGGGGGGCTGTCTCCCTATCACAGGGGTCTCTGTGGGCGGGGTCTCCCTATCACAGGGGTCTCTGTGGGGGGTCTCCCTATCACAGGGGTCTCTGTGGGGGTCTCACTCTCACAGGGGTCTCTGTGGGGGGGTGTCCCCCATCACAGGGGTCTCTGTGTGGGGGGGGGGGTATGTTGTATCACCGCTGTATTTGTGCATCTGGGAGGGGTCGGGGGTGGGGCAGGGTTGGGGTGGGGGGAGTGTCGGGGAAGGGTCGGGGGTTGTTGGGGTGTGTGTTGGGGCAGTTTCAGGGGTGGGACGTCAGACTACCACAGGGGTTAGCACTATTGCTTCATAGCTCCAGGGTCCCAGGTTTGATTCCCGGCTTGTGTCACTGTCTGTGCGGAGTCTGCACGCTCTCCCCGTGTCTGCGTGGGTTTCCTCCGGGTGCTCCGGTTTCCTCCCACAAGTCCCGAAAGACGTGCTGTTAGGTGAATTGGACATTCTGAATTCTCTCTCTGTGACCCGAACAGGTGCCGGAATGTGGCGACTAGGGGCTTTTCACAGTAACTTCATTGCAGTGTTAATGTCAGCCTACTTGTGACAATAAAGATCATTATTATTATTATTATCCTGACCATGCCTCTCATAATCTTGTCCACCTCGATCAGATCGCCCCTCAGTCTTCTCTGCTCCTGTGAAAACAACCCAAGCCGATCTAACCTCTCTCCATAACTGAAATGTTCCATCCCAGGCAGCATCCTGGTGAATCTCCTCTGCACCCCCTCCAGTACAATCACATCCTTCCTATAATGTGGTGACCAGAATTACACACAGTCCTCCAGCTGTGACCTCACCAAAGTTCTCCAACTCCAACATGACCTCCCTGCTTTTGGAATCTAGGCCTCGATTGATAACAGCGAGTGTCCCATTTGCCTTTTTCCCCACCCCATTAACCTGCCCTCTGCCTTCAGAGACCCACCCTCAGCTTCCTGCCTCCCCTCCAATGATGGATCCAATATATCCCTTTGCCTTGGGTCCCATGGGCCCTGACTTGATCAGTCTGCCACGAGGGACCCTATCAACAGCCTGGCTAAAGTCCATATCGACCACTCCAAATGCATTCCTGGTTCCTGCCTCAAATAATTCTACTGTATTTGTCAGGAAAGACCTTCCCTTAACAAATCCACGCTGACTATTCCTGATTAATCCGTGTCTAACGTACAGATAGATTCTGTCCCTCAGAATACTTTCCTGATCCCAGCCTTGAATTTAGAAATCATTAACTGTGTGAGTGCCGGGTCCCAGGATGTCTGAACCTCCCGGGGCAGATATTTCACTGTTTATTCCAGTTCACACACTCAGCATTGACAAGCCTCCCTGCCTGAGTGACACAGATGTTTGACAGTAAAGAGAGTAAAGGGGACTCGACCCTAAAATACAGGCATTAAATAATTTCCACTGGGTACGAACATTACAGAGAGCAGCAAACTCTGAATTATACTCACCTTGTCCTTAATGACGACTTCGGGTTTAAGGCAGTCATCCCGTTCACAGAGTTCGATCACCTTGCCTACTGGATTCTGTGCAGCGAGATGGTTCCAGAAGAGGACAGACACGGTTAAGAAGATTCTCAGCATCTTGGTGTCGGGACAGGTCTCTGGTGAATTCACTGAATGACCCTCAGCACCTTCAGCTCGATCTGCAGTTTGAGCAGAGAGCTCAGAGATTTTTATACTGTTTCAAAGGGATGGTTTTGAATAAAGTTTAGCTACGGGAACATCACGGTGTTGAAGAAACGCCCCAGCTGATTAACTATGGAAATGTTTTCAAAACTAGTACAAAAGGTGACATCACACGGGATCAGGGCTGAGCTAGCAAGATGGATACAGAACTGGCTAGGTCATAGAAGGCAGACAGTAGCAATGGAAGGGTACTTTTCTGATTGGAGGACTGTGACTAGTGGTGTTCCACAGGGATCAGTGCTGGGACCTTTGCTGTTCGTAGTATATATAAATGATTTGGAGGACAATGTAACTGGTCTGATTAGTAAGTTTGCAGACGACACAAAGGTTGGTGGAATTGCGGATAGCGATGAGGACTGTCAGAGGATACAGCAGGATTTAGATTGTTTGGAGATTTGGGCAGAGAGATGGCAGATGGGGTTTAATCTGGAGAAATTTGAGGCAATGCATTTTGGAAGGTCTAATGCAGGTAGGGAATATATAGTGAATGATAGAACCCTCAAGAGTATTGACAGTCAGAGAGATCTAGGTGTACAGGTCACTGAAAGGGCCAACACAGGTGAAGTCACTGGAAGGGGCAACACAGGTGGAGAAGGTAGTCAAGAAGGCATACGGCATGCTTGCCTTCATTGGCCGGGGCATTGAGTATAAAAATTGGCAAGTTATGTTGCAGAACCTTAGTTAGGCCACACTGCTGCTCAGCTGGGCCCATCCATCTGGTAGCGGGCCTTGAAGTTGAACTGCTTCTTGTGGTGCAACAATTGATCCAGCAGAGGGAAGCAAAGCGGAGCTACTGATTGGCTGTTCCGGGGAGATTTGCATACGTGCAGTGCGGTCAGTGTAATTTGAAGGTAGTTTGTGGAGGGGCTGTTGTCAAGTGACAGTTAAACCCGAAACACTTCCTCAGTGTTTCCCCCCCTACCTCCTCCTCTAACCCGAAAAAAACAACCATTGTTACCTCGGGAAGGTAAGTTTATCTCTTTAAAAACTTACCTTGAAGGGTGACATCACAGCAAAGCAGTGAGTTGATTGGCTGGTAATGAAAGTGCTCCAATTAGCAGTAGCTGGGAGAAATTTAACTCTGTGCGTTGGTAAGTATTGTGATTGTAAGTAAAATCTTTATTCCTTTATTTTATTCATCTTTTGATACTTTATTTGCAATCAGTTAAGGTAAAGTGTGAAAATGGCAGGAGATCCCAGACCCGTGTTATGCTCCTCGTGCTCAATGTGGGAGTTCAGGGACGCGGCCGATGCCCCGACTCCTTCATGTGTGGGAAGTGTGTCCAGTTGCAGCTCCTGTTAGACCGCATGACGGCTCTGGAGCTGCGGATGGACTCACTTTGGAGCATCCGCGATGCTGAGGAGGTTGTGGATAGCACGTTCAGTGAGTTGGTCACACCGCAGATTAGGATTGGTGAGTGAGGCAGGGAATGGGTGACCAAAAGGCAGAGAAAGAGCAGGAAGGCAGTGCAGGTGTTCCCTGCGGTCATCTCCGTCCAAAACAGGTATACCGTTTTGGATACTGTTGGGGGAGATGACTCACCAGGGGAAGGCAGTAGTAGCCAGGCACATGGCACCGTGGCTGGCTCTGCTGTACAAAAGGGCGGGAAAAAGACTGGCAGGGCTATAGTCAAAGGGGATTCAATCGTAAGGGGAGTAGACAGGCGTTTCTGTGGTCGAAAGCGAGACTCCCGAATGGTATGTTGCCTCCCGGGTGCTCGGGTCAGGGATGTCTCAGATCGGCTGCAGGACACACCGAAGGGGGAGGGTGAACAGCCAGTTGTTGTGGTGCATATAGGCACCAACGATATAGGTAAAAAACGGGATTAGGTCCTACAATCAGAATTTAGGGAGTTAGGAGATAAGTTAAAAAGTATGACTTCAAAGGTAGTAATCTCAGGATTGCTACCAGTGCCACGGGACAGTCAGAGTAGAAATTCAAGAATAGTCAGAATGAATACGTGGCTTGAGAGATGGTGCAGGAGGGAGGGGTTCAGATTTTTGGGACATTGGATCCGGTTCTGGGGGCGGTGGGACCATTACAAACCGGATGGTCTACACCTAGGCAGGACTGGAACCAATGTCCTAGGGGGTGCTTTTGCTAACACTGTTGGGGAGGTTTTAAACTAATGTGGCAGGGGGATGGGAACCAGATTAGGAAGTTAGAGGTCAGTAAAGAGGCAGCAACTAAATCCAGTAAGGTACTGGATAATAAACTCAATGTGACTAAGGGGAAGAGTAGACAGGGAAGAGATGATGAACGCAAA
This sequence comes from Scyliorhinus canicula, assembly GCF_902713615.1. Taxonomy (NCBI): domain Eukaryota; kingdom Metazoa; phylum Chordata; class Chondrichthyes; order Carcharhiniformes; family Scyliorhinidae; genus Scyliorhinus; species Scyliorhinus canicula. The sequence continues at coordinate 2,228,281 of NC_052151.1, read as the reverse complement.
GGGGCAGGTAGTCTGAGGTGCATTTGTTTTAATGCGAGAAGTGTAGCAGGTAAGGCAGATGAATTTAGGGCTTGGATCAGTACCTGGGAATATGATGTTATTGGTATTACTGAGACTTGGTTGAGGGAAGGGCAGGACTGGCAACTGAATATCCCAGGGTATAGATGCTTCAGGAGGGATAGAGAGGAAGGTAGAAGGGGTGGAGGAGTTGCATTACTGGTCAGAGATGATATCACAGCTGTGATTAAGGAGGGCACGATGGAGGATTCGAGCACTGAGGCAATATGGGTGGAGCTGAGAAATAGGAAGGGTGCAGTAACATTGTTGGGACTTTACTACAGGCCTCCCAAAAGTGAGCGTGAAATAGAGGTACAAATATGCAGACAGATTATAGAACAATGTCGGAGCAATAGGGTGGTTGTGATGGGAGATTTTAACTTCCCTAACATTGAACGGGATTTGTGTAGTGTTGGAGGCGTAGATGGAGCAGAGTTTGTAAGGAGCATCCAGGAGAGTTTTTTTACAGCAGTATGTAAATAGTCCAACTCGGGAAGGGGCCATACTGATAGACTTTCCCTTTATAGAGAAATACAGCACAGAACAGGCCCTTCGGCCCACGATGTTGCGCCGAACTTTTGTCCTAGGTTAATCATAGAATTTTGGACAATTTTTCATGGCCAATCCACCCAACCTGCACATCTTTGGACTGTGGGAGGAAACCGGAGTACCCGGAGGAAACCCACGCAGTCACGGGGAGGATGTGCAGACTCCACACAGACAGTGACCCAAGTCGAAATCGAACTTGGGACCCTGGAGCTGTGAAGCAATTGTGCTATCCACAATGCTACCGTGCTGCCCTTAAGAAGTTAACCTACACTCCCTTATTCTACCCTAATCCAAGTACCTATCCAATAGCCGCTTGAAGGTCCATAAATTTTCCGACTCAACTACTACCACAGGCAGTGCATTCCATGCCCCCACTACTCTCTGGGTAAAGAACTTACCTCTGACATCCCCTCTATATCTTCCACCATTTATCTTAAATTTATGTCCCCTTGTAATGGTGTGTTCCACCCGGGGAAAAAGTCTCTGACTGTCTACTCTATCTATTCCCCTGATCATCTTATAAACCTCTATCAAGTCGCCCCTCATCCTTCTCCGTTCTAATGAGAAAAGGCCTAGCACCCTCAACCTTTCCTCGTATGACCTACTCTCCATTCCAGGCAATATTCTGGTAAATCTCCTTTGCACCTTTTCCAAAGCTTCCACATCCTTCCTAAAATGAGGTGACCAGAACTGCACACAGTACTCCAAATGTGGCCTGACCAAGGTTTTGTACAGCTGCATCATCACCTCACAGCTCTTAAATTCAATCCCTCTGCTAATGAACGCTAGCACACCATAGGCCTTCTTCACAGCTCTATCCACTTGAGTGGCAACTTTCAAAGAACTATGAACATAGACCCCAAGATCTCTCTGCTCCTCCACATTGCCAAGAACCCTACCATTAACCCTGTATTCCGCATTCAGATTTGTCCTTCCAAAATGGACAACCTCACACTTGTCAGGGTTAAACTCCATCTGCCACTTCTCAGCCCAGCTCTGCATCCTATCTATGTCTCTTTGAAGCCGACAACAGCCCTCCTCACTATCCACAACTCCACCAATCTTCGTATCATCTGCAAATTTACTGACCCACCCTTCAACTCCCTCATCCAAGTCGTTAATGAAAATCACAAACAGCAGAGGACCCAGAACTGATCCCTGCGGTACGCCACTGATAACTGGGCTCCAGGCTGAATATTTGCCATCCACCACAACTCTCTGTCTTCTATCGGTTAGCCAGTTTGTTATCCAACTGGCCAAATTTCCCACTATCCCATGCCTCCTTACTTTCTGCATCAGCCTACCATGGGGAACCTTATCAAATGCCTTACTAAAATCCATGTACACTACATCCACTGCTTTACCTTCATCCACATGCTTGGTCACCTCCTCAAAGAATTCAATAAGACTTGTAAGGCAAGACCTACCCCTCACAAATCCGTGCTGACTATCCCTAATCAAGCAATGCCTTTCCAGATGCTCAGAAATCCTATCCCTCAGTACCCTTTCCATTACTTTGCCTACCACCGAAGTAAGACTAACTGGCCTGTAATTCCCAGGGTTATCCCTATTCCCTTTTTTGAACAGGGGCACGACATTCGCCACTCTCCAATCCTCTGGTACCACCCCTGTTGACAGCGAGGACGAAAAGATCATTGCCAACGGCTCTGCAATTTCATTTCTTGCTTCCCATAGAATCCTTGGATATATCCCGTCAGGCCCGGGGGACTTGTCTATCCTCAAGTTTTTCAAAACGCGCAACACATCTTCCTTCCTGAAAAGTATCTCCTCAAGCTTATCAGTCTGCTTCATGCTGTCCTCTCCAACAATATGGCCCCTCTCGTTTGTAAATACTGAAGAAAAATACTTGTTCAAGACCTCTCCTATCTCTTCAGACTCAATACACAATCTCCCGCTACTGTCCTTAATCGGACCTACTCTCACTCTAGTCATTCTCATATTTCTCACGTATGTGTAAAAGGCCTTGGGGTTTTCCTTGATCCTACCCGCCAAAGATTTTTCATGCCCTCTCTTAGATCTCCTAATCCCTTTCTTCAGTTCCCTCCTGGCTATCTTGTATCCCTCCAGCGCCCTGTCTGAACCTTGTTTCCTCAACCTTACATAAGTCTCCTTCTTCCTCTTAACAAGACATTCAACCTCTCTTGTCAACCATGGTTCCCTCACTCGACCATCTCTTCCCTGCCTGACAGGGACATACATATCAAAGACACGCAGTACCTGTTCCTTGAACAAGTTCCACATTTCACTTGTGTCCTTCCCTGACAGCCTATGTTCCCAACTTCTGCACTTCAATTCTTGTCTGACAGCATTGTATTTACCCTTCCCCCAATTATAAACCTTGCCCTGTTGCTCGCACCTATCCCTCTCCATTACTAAAGTGAAAGTCACAGAATTGTGGTCACTACCTCCAAAATGCTCCCCCGCTAACAAATCTATCACCTGCCCTGGTTCATTACCAAGTGCCAAATCCAATATGGCCTCCCCTCTGGTCGGACAATCTACATACTGTGTTAGAAAAGCTTCCTGGACACACTGCACAAACACTACCCCATCCAAACTATTTGATCTAAAGAGTTTCCACTCAATGTTTGGGAAGTTGAAGTCACCCATGACTACTACCCTGTGACTTCTGCACCTTTCCAAAATCTATTTCCCAATCTGTTCCTCCACATATCTGCTGCTATTGGGGGGCCTATAGAAAACTCCCAACAAGGTGACTGCTCCTTTCCTATTTCTGACTTCATCCCATATTACCTCAGTAGGCAGATCCTCCTCGAACTGCCTTTCTGCAGCTGTTATACTATCTCTAATTAACAATGCCACCCTCCCACCTCTTTTACCATCCTCCCTAATCTTGTTGAAACATCTATAACCAGGGACCTCCAACATCCATTTCTGCCCCTCTTCTATCCAAGTTTCCGTGATGGCCACCACATCGTAGTCCCAAGTACCGATCAATGCCTTAAGGTCACCCACCTTATTCCTGATGCTTCTTGCATTGAAGTATACACACTTCAACCCATCTCCTTGCCTGCAAGTACTCTCCATAGTGTATTGCACGCATGCCGCCTTGCCCTCATCAAGCCATCTGGGAGTGCCCTACATCAACAGGTTCATGTGTGACCACCACATGAAGATCATGCACATGTGCATGCTTCCCATGGAGTGTGCACAACAGCTACATCCTGGGGAAGTTGGACATCCCTGGCCCCTTTGAGGACCATGCCATGATGCCGGGTTGCCTCTCGGGGCATCAGGGGTACCCGTTGAGAATCTGGCTAATGACAACAGTACAGAGGCCGGAGACTGAAACGGAGACCAGATACCGGAGCCCATGCAGCCAACCAGGCTGTGATTGAGCCGTGCATCGGACTCCTCAATATAAGAACATAAGGACCAGGAGCAGGAGTAGGCCATCTGGCCCCTCGAGCCTGCTCCGCCATTCAATGAGATCATGGCTGATCTTTTGTGGACTCAGCTCCACTTTCCGGCCCGAACACCATAACCCTTAATCCCTTTATTCTTCAATAAACTATCTACCTTTACCTTAAAAACATGTAATGAAGGAGCCTCAACTGCTTCACTGGGCAAGGAATTCCATAGATTCACAACCATTTGGGTGAAGAAGTTCCTCCTAAACTCAGTCCTAAACCTACTTTATTTTGAGGCTCTGTCCCCTAGTTCTGCTGTCACCCGCCAGTGGAAACAACCTGCTCCGCATCTATCCTATCTAGTCCCTTCATAATGTTATATGTTTCTATAAGCTCCCCCCACATCCTTCTAAATTCTAGCGAGTACAGTCCCAGTCTACTCTTCATTATCGTATGCGGTTCCGATACCTCGACCATTGAGTACACCCCCTCCAGAGGGTCACCCGCTTTGTGGTGGTCTGCTCTTTCCTCCACAACCTGGCACAGCAGCGGGCCGACGTGCTGGGGGTGGAGGAGGAGGGACATGTGGCCACCCCAGAGGAGGACGAGGAGGCACCTGGCCAAAGAACAAAGAAAAGTACAGCACAGGAACAGGCCCTTCGGCCCTCCAAGCCTGTGCCAACCATGCTGCCCGTCTAAACTAAAATATTCTACACTTCCTGGGTCCGTATCCCTCTATTCCCATCCTATTCATGTATTTGTCAAAATGCCTCTTAAATGTCATTATCGTCCCTGCTGCCACCACCTCCTCCAGCAGCGAGTTCCAGGCACCCACTACCCTCTGAGTAAAACACTTGCCTCGTACATCTCCTCTAAACCTTGCCCCTCGCACCTTAAACCTATGCCCCCTAGTAATTGACCCCTCTACCCTGGGAAAATGCCTCTGACTATCCACTCTGTCTATGCCCCTCATAATTGTGTAGACCTCTATCAGGTCGCCCCCTCAACCTCCGTCGTTCCAGTGAGAACAAACCGAGTTTATTCAACCTCTCCTCATAGCTAATGCCCTCCATACCAGGCAACATCCTGGTAAATCTCTTCTGCACCCTCTCTAAACCCTCCACATCCTTCTGGTAGTGTGGTAACCAGAATTGAACACTGTACTCCAAGTGTGGCCTAACTAAGGTTCTATACAGCTGCAACATGACTTGCCAATTCTTATACTCAATGCCCCGGCCAATGAAGGCAAGCATGCCGTATGCCTTCTTGACTACCTTCTCCACCTGTGTTTCCCCTTTCAGTGACCTGTGGACCTGTACACCTAGATCTCTCTGACTGTCAATACTCTTTAAGGTTGTCCCATTCACTGTATATTCCCTACCTGTATTAGACCTTCCAAAATGCATTACCTCACATTTGTCCGGATTAAACTCCATCTGCCATCTCTCCGCCCAAGTCTCCAAACGATCTAAATCCTGCTGTATCCTCTGACAGTCCTCATCGCTATCCGCAATTCCACCAACCTTTGTGTTGTCGGCAAACTTACTAATCAGACCAGTTACATTGTCCTTCAAATCATTTATATATACCACAAACAGCAAAGGTCCCAGCACTGATCCCTGCGGAACACCACTAGTCACAGCCCTCCAATCAGAAAAGCACCCTTCCATTGCTACTCTCTGCCTTCTATGACCCTAGCCAGTTCTGTATCCACCTTGCCACCTCACCCCTGATCCCGTGTGACTTCACCTAGAACATAGAACATAGAACGATACAGCGCAGTACAGGCCCTTCGGCCCTCGATGTTGCACCGACATGGAAAAAAACTAAAGGCCATCTAACCTACACTATGCCCTTATCATCCATATGCTTATCCAATAAATTTTTAAATGCCCTCAATGTTGGCGAGTTCACTACTGTTGCAGGTAGGGCATTCCACGGCCTCACCACGCTTTGCGTAAAAAACCCACCTCTGACCTCTGTCCTATATCTATTACCCCTCAATTTAAGGCTATGTCCCCTCGTGCTAGCCACCTCCATCCGCGGGAGAAGGCTCTCGCTGTCCACCCTATCTAACCCTCTGATCATTTTGTATGCCTCTATTAAGTCACCTCTTAACCTTCTTCTCTCTAACGAAAACAACCTCAAGTCCATCAGCCTTTCCTCATAAGATTTTCCCTCCATACCAGGCAACATCCTGGTAAATCTCCTCTGCACCCGTTCCAAAGCTTCCACGTCCTTCCTATAATGAGGCGACCAGAACTGTACGCAATACTCCAAATGCGGCCGTACTAGAGTTTTGTACAACTGCAACATGACCTCATGGCTCCGGAACTCAATCCCTCTACCAATAAAGGCCAACACACCATAGGCCTTCTTCACAACCCTCTCAACCTGGGTGGCAACTTTCAGGGATCTATGTACATGGACACCGAGATCCCTCTGCTCATCCACACTACCAAGAATTTTACCATTAGCCAAATATTCCGCATTCCTGTTATTCTTTCCAAAGTGAATCACCTCACACTTCTCCACATTAAACTCCATTTGCCACCTCTCAGCCCAGCTCTGCAGCTTATCTATGTCCCTCTGTAACCTGCAACATCCTTCCGCACTGCCTACAACTCCACCGACTTTAGTGTCGTCTGCAAATTTACTCACCCATCCTTCTGCGCCCTCCTCTAGGTCATTTATAAAAATGACAAACAGCAACGGCCCCAGAACAGACCCTTGTGGTACGCCACTCGTAACTGAACTCCATTCTGAACATTTCCCATCAACTACCACTCTCTGTCTTCTTTCAACTAGCCAATTTCTGATCCACATCTCTAAATCACCCTCAATCCCCAGCCTCCGTATTTTCTGCAATAGCCGACCGTGGGGAACCTTATCAAACGCTTTACTGAAATCCATATACACCACATCAACTGCTCTACCCTCGTCTACCTGTTCAGTCACCTTCTCAAAGAACTCGATAAGGTTTGTGAGGCATGACCTACCCTTCACAAAACCATGCTGACTATCCCTAATCATATTATTCCTATCTAGATGATTATAAATCGTATCTTTATAATCCTCTCCAAGACCTTACCCACCACAGACGTTAGGCTCACCGGCCTATAGTTAACGGGGTTATCTCTACTCCCCTTCTTGAACAAAGGGACCACATTTGCTATCCTCCAGTCCTCTGGCACTATTCCTGTAGCCAATGATGACCTAAAAATCAAAGCCAAAGGCTCAGCAATCTCTTCCCTGGCTTCCCAGAGAATCCTAGGATAAATCCCATCCGGCCCCGGGGACTTATCTATTTTCACCTTGTCCAGAATTGCCAACACTTCTTCCCTACTCACCTCAATGCCATCTATTCTAATAGCCTGGGTCTCAGCATTCTCCTCCACAATATTATCTTTTTCTTGAGTGAATACTGACGAAAAGTATTCATTTAGTATCTCGCTTATCTCCTCAGCCTCCACACACAACTTCCCACCACTGTCCTTGACTGGCCCTACTCTTACCCTAGTCATTCTTTTATTCCTGACATACCTATAGAAAGCTTTTGGGTTTTCCTTGATCCTACCTGCCAAAGACTTCTCATGTCCCCTCCTTGCTCGTCTCAGCTCTCTCTTTAGATCCTTCCTCGCTTCCCTGTAACTATCAAGCGCCCCAACTGAAACTTCATGCCTCATCTTCACATAGGCCTCCTTCTTCCTCTTAACAAGAGATTCCACTTCTTTGGTAAACCACGGTTCCCTCGCTCGACCCCTTCCTCCCTGCCTGACTGGTACGTACTTATCAAGAACATGCAATAGCTGTTCCTTGAACAAGCTCCACATATCCAGTGTGCCCAACCCTTGCAGCCTACTTCTCCAACCAACACATCCTAAGTCATGTCTAATGGCATCATAATTGCCCTTCCCCCAGCTATAACTCTTGCCCTGCGGGGTATACTTATCCCTTTCCATCACTAACGTAAAGGTCACCAAATTGTGGTCACTGTTTCCAAAGTGCTCACCTACCTCCATATCTAACACCTGGCCTGGTTCATTACCCAAAACCAAATCCAATGTGGCCTCGCCTCTTGTTGGCCTGTCAACATATTGTGTCAGGAAACCCTCCTGCACACATTGTACAAAGAACGACCCATCTAATGTACTCGAACTATATCTTTTCCAGTCAATATTTGGAAAGTTAAAGTCTCCCATAACAACTACCCTGTTACTTTCGCTCTTTTCCAGAATCATCTTCGCCATCCTTTCCTCTACATCCCTAGAACTATTAGGTGGCCTATAGAAAACTCCCAACAGGGTGACCTCTCCTTTCCTGTTTCTAACCTCAGCCCATACTACCTCAGAAGAAGAGTCCCCATCTAGCATCCTTTCCGCCACCGTAATACTGTCCTTGACTAGCAGCGCCACACCTCCCCCTCTTTTGCCCCCTTCTCTGAGCTTACTAAAACACCTAAACCCCGGAACCTGCAACAACCATTCCTGTCCCTGCTCTATCCATGTCTCTGAAATGGCCACAACATCGAAATCCCAGGTACCAACCCATGCTGCCAGTTCCCCTACCTTATTTCGTATACTCCTGGCATTGAAGTAGACACACTTCAAACCACCTACCTGAACACTGGCACCCTCCTGCGAAGTCAAATCTGTGCTCCTGACCTCTATACTCTCAATCTCCCGTACCCCAAAACTACAATCCAAGTTCCCATGCCCCTGCTGAATTAGTTTAAACCCCCCCAAAGAGCACTAACAAATCTCCCCCCCAGGATATTGGTGCCCCTCAGGTTCAGATGTAGACCATCCTGTCTATAGAGGTCCCACCTTTTGAACCTTCTCTTCACAATTTACTTTCCCACCTATCTTGGAGCCATCAGCAAATTGAGCTGCCGTACATTTGGCTTCTTCATCCAAATCATTGATCTAGATTGTAAATAGCTGTGGTTTGACAGTGATTCCAGCTTCCCAATCCAAAACAGACTCATTTATCCATCCTGTTGTCTGAAGTGTTCGACTCTTTGGCCAGTTTATATTCAAACCCGTTTCCACGGTGACGTTACTCATGAGATGAACAAAGGACAAGAGTGGATTTGTTGTTCAACCCAATGTTATTCCAGACTCTTATTGTCCAAACTCTATTCACAAAAACAACTCCAGTCAAATGTTTCCACAAGGCCCAAAATCAAACCTGATCATCAAACAAACATCGACCGAATGTCTTTCTGTCTCTCAGTGTCAAGAGTAAAATGAGCTGGCATAAACATTGCAGCAAATGCTCTGCCTTTATCTGCTCTCTCACTAACTTCACTCCAACAACTGTTCTGCTATCTCTGTAAGGTGGGGAATAAAATATCTCTGTGATCACAGAGCTGTCTGTCAAACTGATGGGGGGAAATCTATGAATAATGTTCACCCTGTGCTGATCGGAGCTGTGTCCATTCCCTGAAATGTCAATGTTTAAGAAGGTGATTTCTGATTCCAGTATGTGAGTATCCAATAGCAGGGCCACACCTCTCAGTGAGCCTGTATTGTTATAGAGTGAATGGCATGTCTCAGGTGTCAGCGTGAAGCCCAATCCTTTTCCCGCTGATTTACACAATCGGCTGGGTGTAAAAGGAGCCGCCATTCACTATCTCTCAGATTGTATTACTGCCCAAGGGGAGATTGCAGCCTCTCCTGTGATCTCTGTGAGGGGAAGTTGTCCTGGGAGGTGGAACTGAAACATATCTGAACAGGAATGTTCCACCTTTAACCTGCTGTCTGTGAGGGCTTCTCTGATCTCAACCTGCTGCCAGTTGGCTCAACGGTTTATTCCTTGTCTGGGAAAGGGAAAAATTAAACCAGCAGTGTTCCTGCTCCTGGTGGAACCCACTGACCTCTGCTCTCCAAACTCCACACGGGGATTTAATGAGGACAGGATTGGGATCAGCTGTGTTGGTATCTCAGACAACACCCCGACTTTTATCACCTCCTCCAGAACCCTACACCTCCCAACGCACAACGTAGTTACCAGGGGTGTGTGTGTGTGTGCGCGTGTGTGTGCGTGTGTGTGTGTGTGTGTGTGTGCGTGTGCGTGTGCGTGTGTGCGTGTGTGTGTGCGTGTGTGCAGGAATAAGGCTGAAAGAGAAACGTCGATCTAAGGCTGAAAGACTTGCTGTCGATCTATTCCAGGCCAAACTCCACGTTCACTTCACCAACGTTGCGCTGGAGACAGGCAGGTCCTATTGACCATTTCAATGCTGGGGTACAGAGACATCTCTGCTGCTGGTTTAACTGCTGACAGGGACAATGAGGCATTGACACCATTTGTCAGATCTAGAGGCACAAACCCCCTCAAAGTGACATGGTGGCAGCGAGAAGGACAGGTGTTCCATCTTTTTAATGTTGTGATGGGCTGCTATTGGACAGAGAGGGCAGGAGCAGATAGTACAAACCCCCCCCCCCCCACCCCGACTGTCTGTCCAATCAGAGCCCCCGGTCTATTCGAGTGTCTCTCCAGGGCAACATCGAAACACTTGGCCATTCATTGCTGCAGAATTCTCTTCACCTTTCCCAGTTGCAATAACTTCCAGATATTTTCCCAGCCCCCTATCCGGATGCCAGGGATCATTCCCTCCAGTCTCTGCTGTGCGGAATCACCCCCACCACCCACCTCCTCATTCCTGTCAGCTTCTGGTTTGCCGACAATCTGTGTAACTAATCCCGGGAATAAAGAGTCCGAGAGAATTACAGCTACGTTTTGAACATCATGGTAGGAGATTCAGGAATTTAGTCTGTCCAGGTGCAGCTGAAGTCACTTTGAGTTTGTGACAATGTTTTTCTTCGTCTCCCATGAGTTGCAAAGCACCATGTAAATGTTACTGTGAAGAGAGGCCAGGAGATGGTGTGTGGATCTGTCAATGCAAAGTAATCACATCAGCTGATTGCCTCACTCAAAAACAAGGTCATTGGAAATGTCCGGGTGGTCTGGAGCACCCACTGACCACTGAAGTAAAACTTCAGGCGCCAGAATGTGGCGACGAGGGGAAGTATTACTGGGAATGTCTGGGGAAGCATTACTGGGAAGGTCCCGGGAAGTATTACTGGGAGGGCCCGGGAAGTATTACTGGGAATGTCTGGGGAAGCATTACTGGGAAGGTCCCGGGAAGTATTACTGGGAGGGCCCGTGAAGTATTACTGGGAGGGCCCGGGAAGTATTACTGGGAAGGTCTGGGAAAGTATTACTGGGAAGGTCTCGGGAAGATAGATAGAAGTATTGTTGTCAATGTTAAATGGATTTTCACGCTTGACCTATTTGATGAATAAAGTTCTGACTGTTTCATGTCCGACGTGTGTGGTTTCTTGTTGGTTTCAATATTACAGAGTTCCTGGATAAACGATGTTCAGCATCGTATCGAGTGTGTGACTGTTGGCGTTTTGTCACCGTCTACATTGGCGTCCCTGGGTCATGTCCAATCAGAAATGGTCACAAGGCCCCGAACCCCAAACACATCCGCCAACTCAACGGACTGATCAAGACTTTGGACCCAGACCTTCAGAGCACCCTACGTACTCTCATCCCACGTACTCCCCACGTTGGAGATCTCTACTGCCTCCCGAAAATACACAAGGCCAACACACCAGGCTGTCTTATCGTATCAGGCAATGGGACCCTGTGTGAGAACCTCTCTGGCCACATCGAGGGCATCTTGAAACCCATCGTACAAGGTACACCCAGCTTCTGTCGCGACACGACGGACTTCCTACAGAAACTCAGCACCCATGGGCCAGTTGAACCAGGAACATTCCTCGTCACAATGGACATCTCGGCACTCTACACCAGCATCCCCCTTGACGTCGGCATTGCTGCAACAGCCTCAGTCCTCAACACCAACAACTGCCAATCTCCAGACACAATTCTGAAACCCATCCGCTTCATTCTAGATCACAACGTCTTCACCTTCGACAACAAATTCTTCATCCAGACGCATGGAACAGCCATGGGGTCCACATTCGCATCTCAATATGCCAACATCTTCATGCACAAGTTTGAACAAGACTTCCTCACCGCACAGAACCTTCAACCAACGTTATCCACCAGACACATCGATGACAGTTGCATTCTTGGACACACTCATCTCCATCAAGGACGGTCACCTCAGCACTTCGCTTTACCGCAAGCCCACAGACAACCTCACGATGCTCCACTTCTCCAGCTTCCACCCTAAACAAATTAAAGAAGCCATCCCCTATGGACAAGCTCTCCGTATACACAGGATCTGCTCAGACGAGAAGGAGCATAACAGACATCTACAGACACTGAAAGATGCCCTCATACGAACGGGATATGGCACTCGAATCATCGGTCGACAGTTCCAACGCGTCACAGCAAAAAACCGCACCGAACTCCTCAGAACACAAACACGGGACACCACTGACAGAGTATCCTTCGTCGTCCAGTACTTTCCTGGGGCGGAGAAACTACGACATCTTCTTCGCAGCCTCCAACACATCATCAATGAAGATGAACATCTTGCCAAGGTCATCCCCACACCCCAACTACTGGCCTTCAAACAACCGCGCAACCTCAAACAAACCATTGTTTGCAGCAAATTACCCAGTCTTCAGAACAGTGACCACGTCACCACACAACCCTGCCAGGGCAATCTCTGCAAGACATGCCAGATCATCGACACGGATGCCACCATTACACGTGGTAACACCACCCACCAGGTACGCGGCACATCCTCGTGCGACTTGACCAATGTTGTCTACCTCATACGCTGCAGGAAAGGATGTCCCGAAGCGTGATACATTGGCGAGACCATGCAGACACTGCGACAACGAATGAACGGACATCGCAAGACAATCACCAGGCAGGAATGTTCCCTTCCAGTCGGGGAATACTTCAGCAGTCAAGGGCATTCAGCCTCTGATCTCCGGGTAAGCGTTCTCCAAGGCGGCCTTCAGGACACGCGATAACGCAGAATCACCGAGTAGAAACTTATAGCCAAGTTCCGCACACATGAGTGCGGCCTCAACCGGGATCTTGGATTCATGTCGCATTACATTCACCCCCCACCATCTGGCCTGGACTTGCAAAATCCTACCAACTGTTTTGGCTTGAGACAATTCACACCTCTTTAACCTGTGATTATCCCTCTCCCTGGATCTGTAATGATTTGATTACCTGCAAATGCTCGCATTCCAAGCATTGTCCAGCATCTCTGACTTTGTCTATATAAATGTTTCTGGAACATACCTCTCCATTCACCTGAGGAAGGAGCAGTGCTCCGAAAGCTCGTGTTTGAATCAAACCTGTTGGACTTTAACCTGGTGTTGTCAGACTTCTTACTGTGCTCACCCCAGGCCAACGCCGGCATCTCCACACCAAATCCATCAACCTCACCTGGTGTTCTTGAATATTCAGCCAGGACGTTGAACCCGGGTTCGATTCCCGGCTTGGGTCACTGTCTGTGCCGAGTCTGCACGTTCTCCCCGTGTCTGTGTGGGTTTCCTCCGGGTGCTCCGGTTTCCTCCCACAGCCCAAAGATGTGCAGGTTGGGTGGATTGGCCAGGCTAAATTGCCCTTAGTGTCCAAATGTGAGGTGGCTTTCCGGGGAAGGGGGCCTTGGGCCGAGGTAGGGGGCTTTTTCAGAGGGTCAGTGCAGACTCAATGGGCCGAGTGGCCTCCATCTGAACTATAGGGATTCTATGTATGGTCTATTAACAGGCAGCCCATTGACAGGTTTTTACTGTGGAGTAAATTAAACAAAGTCTTGTCACCTTTGTCTGTATTTAGCTTTTCAAAAGGCTGGGAATAGATTCTGACTGTTAAAAACAGAGGATGATGCATCGTAACAGGTAGTGTCATCAAACCCTCAGAGATGGGAGGAGGTGGCACAATGGCACTGTCACTGGCCGAGTAATCCAGAGAGCCAGGAGAATGGTCTGGGATCCCGGGATCCAATCCCACTCTGGCACATGGTCACATTTTAATTACATTTTATAAATCTGGAAGTTAAAGTCGAATAATGACCATAAAACAATTGCCGATTATCGTAGAAACCCATCTGGTTCACTAATGTCCTTCAGGGAAGGGAATCTGCCGCCCTTACCCGGTCTGACCTACACGTGACTCCAGACCCACAGCAATGCGGTTCCCTCTGAGCCAGCCGCTCAGTACCAGGGTAATTAGGGATGGGCAACAAATGGCGGCCCCTCCCAGCAACACCCACATCCCAAGGATGAATTAAATAAAGATTGGAGCTGGAGTAGATCGATCAGCCCCTCCAACCTGCTCCATCGTTCGATTAGATCATGTCTGATCTCACTGTGGCCTTAACCCCACTTTGCTGCCTGTCCCCATAACCTTTCCCACCAAAACCCTGTCTAACTCAGGCAGGGGGGTCAATGCTGAGTGTGTGAACGGGAATCAATAGTGAAATATCTGCCCCCGGGCAGTTCACATTTCCCAGCAACCAGCATCACACAGATCATGATGTCTAAATGATTCCCAAATTCAAGGTTGGGACCAAAACACATTTCCATAGTTAATCATCCGAGGCATTTCATTAACATTTGATGTTCCCGTAGCTAAACTTTATTCAAAATCATCCCTTTGAAACTGTATAAAAATCTCTGAGCTCTCTGCTCAAACTGCAGATCGAGGCTGAAGGTGCTGAGGGTCATTCAGTGAATTCACCAGAGACCTGTCCCGACACCAAGATGCTGAGAATCTTCTTAACCGTGTCTGTCCTCTTCTGGAACCATCTCGCTGCACAGAATCCAGTAGGCAAGGTGATCGAACTCTGTGAACGGGATGACTGCCTTAAACCCGAAGTCGTCATTAAGGACAAGGTGAGTATAATTCAGAGTTTGCTGCTCTCTGTAATGTTCGTACCCAGTGGAAATTATTTAATGCCTGTATTTTTGGGTCGAGTCCCCTTTACTCTCTTTACTGTCAAACATCTGTGTCACTCAGGCAGGGAGGCTTGTCAATGCTGAGTGTGTGAACTGGAATAAACAGTGAAATATCTGCCCCGGGAGGTTCAGACATCCTGGGACCCGGCACTCACACAGTTAATGATTTCTAAATTCAAGGCTGGGATCAGGAAAGTATTCTGAGGGACAGAATCTATCTGTACTTTAGACACGGATTAATCAGGAATAGTCAGCGTGGATTTGTTAAGGGAAGGTCTTTCCTGACAAATACAGTAGAATTATTTGAGGCAGGAACCAGGAGTGTTGATGTGGAACATTTGGAGTGGTCGATATGGACTTTAGCCAGGCTTTTGATAAGGTCCCTATTGACAGATTGATCAAGTCAGGGCCCATGGGACCCAAGGCAAAGGGATATATTGGATCCATCATTGGAGGGGAGGCAGGAAGCTGAGGGTGGGTCTCTGAAGGCAGAGGGCAGGTTAATAGGGTGGGGAAAAAGGCAAATGGGACACTCGCTGTTATCAATCGAGGCCTAGATTCCAAAAGCAGGGAGGTCATGTTGGAGTTGGAGAACTTTGGTGAGGTCACAGCTGGAGGACTGTGTGTAATTCTGGTCACCACATTATAGGAAGGATGTGATTGTACTGGAGGGAGTGCAGAGGAGATTCACCAGGATGCTGCCTGGGATGGAACATTTCAGTTATGGAGAGAGGTTGGATAGGCTGGGGTTGGTTTCCCAGGAGCAGAGAAGGCTGAGGGGCGAACTGATCGAGGTGGACAAGATTATGAGGGGCATGGACAGGATAATAATAATAATAATGATCTTTATTGTCACAAGTAGGCTGACATTAACACTGAATGAAGTTACTGTGAAAAGCCCCTAGTCTCCACATTCCGGCGCCTGTTCAGGTCACAGAGGGAGAATTCAGAATGTCCAATTCACCCAACAGCACGTCTTTCGGGACTTGTGGGAGGAAACCGGAGCACCCGGAGGAA
Source organism: Scyliorhinus canicula (assembly GCF_902713615.1). Lineage (NCBI taxonomy): Eukaryota > Metazoa > Chordata > Chondrichthyes > Carcharhiniformes > Scyliorhinidae > Scyliorhinus > Scyliorhinus canicula. The sequence goes on along the minus strand of NC_052151.1, from coordinate 2,212,362 downwards.
ACCCACGCAGACACGGGAAGAACGTGCAGACTCCGCACAGACAGTGACCCAAGCCGGGAATCAAACCTGGGACCCTGGAGCTGTGAAGCAATAGTGCTAACCCCTGTGGTAGTGTGACGTCCCACCCCCGAAACTGCCCCAACACTCCCCCCAACAACCCCCAACCCTTCCCCGACACTCCCCCCACCCCAACCCTGCCCCACCCCCCCAATAAGCCGCAACCCATCGCCGACACCCCCAACCCCCACCCCCCACCTCCGACCCCTCCCAGACGCACAAATACAGCAGTGATACAACTTACCCCCCCACAGAGACCCCTGTGATAGTGAGAACCCCCCCCCACAGAGACCCCTGTGATAGGGAGACCCCCCCCCCACAGAGACCCCTGTGATAGGGAGACCCCCCCCCACAGAGACCCCTGTGATAGGGAGACCCCCCCACGGAGACCCCTGTGATAGGGAGGCCCACCCACAGAGACCACCCCCCCCCCCCACAGAGACCCCTGTAATAGGGAGACACCCCACAGAGACCCCTGTGATAGGGAGACCCCCCCCACAGAGACCCCCCACAGAGATCCCCCCACAGAGACCCCTGTGATAGGGACCCCCCCCACAGAGACCCCTGTGATAGGGAGACCCCCCCCCACAGAGTCCCCTGTGATAGGGAGACCCCCCCCCACAGAGACCCCTGTGATAGGGAGGACCACACCCCCACAGAGACCCCTGTGATAGGGAGACCCCCCACAGAGACCCCTGTGATAGGGACACCCCCCCCACAGAGACCCCTGTGATAGGGACACCCCCCCCCACAGAGACCCCCCACAGAGACCCCTGTGATAGTGAGACCCCCCCACAAAGACCCCCCACAGAGACCCCCCACAGAGACCCCCCACAGAGACCCCTGTGATAGGTAGACCCCTCCCCCACAGTGACCCCCCACAGACCCCTGTGATAGGGAGACCCCCCCCCACAGAGACCCCCCACAGAGACCCCTGTGATAGGGAGACCCCCCCCCCACAGAGGCCCCTGTGATGGGGAGACCCCCCCCCACAGAGACCCCCCACAGAGGCCCCTGTGATAGGGAGACCCCCCCCCCACAGAGGCCCCTGTGATAGGGAGCCCCCCCCCACAGAGACCCCTGTGATAGGGAGACCCCCCCCCACAGAGACCCCTGTGATAGTGAGACCCCCCCACAGAGACCCCTGTGATAGGGAGACCCCCCCCCCCACAGAGACCCCCCACAGAGACCCCTGTGATAGGGAGACCCCCCCAGGGTCCCCTGCAATGGGCGGCACAGGAGGCTGCCCGACATGTGCACCGGGGCAAATGGGGACGGGACGCTCTGATCGTCTCCAGGTTCACCAACTAGATTGGGGCGGGGGGGGGGAATCAAGCCTGGGGCACGGACCCCGCATCCCACCACCAGGCCCCCACATCCCCCGCCTGCAACTCCCTCCGTGATACATACCTGCGGCGCTCCGAGCTGGGGGCTCTGGGTTGGCAGGAACAGCGGGTCGGAGCCCTGGGATGGAGGGTGAAGAGCTTTAGGGATCTGGGGATTGAAGTGGCCAAGGATTGGAGGCAGCTTCACAAGTTAAATTTGGGCAAAGCAGTGGATCCAATGGGATTTTTGTAGATGGGACCGGCTCCCACTGACGCTGGGGGCGGGGAGGGTTCAGACGGTGAAGGTGACTGTCCTTCCGAGACTGATTTTCTTTTTTCAATGTCTCCTGATTTTCGTCCCAAAGGCTTTTTTCAGAAGTATGAATGCGGTGATATCGAGGTTTATATGGACAGGTAAAACCCCGATAGTAAGGAGGGCACTCCTGGAACCGGCACACGGGGAAGGGGGATTGGCTCTCCCGAGCTTTATTAACTATTCCTGGGCTGCCAACACATTGATGGTCAGGAAGTGGGTACAGGGGGAGGGGTCGGTCTGGGAGCGGATGGAGGCAGCATCCTGCAAAGGTACGAGTTTGGAGGCTTTACTGATGGCGTCCCTGCCGTTCTCAACGACTCGATACTCCACAGGTCCTGTGGTGGTGACAGCCCTGAGGGTGTGGGGGCCCTGAGGGTGTGGGGGCCCTGAGGGTGTGGGGCCCTGAGGGTGTGGGGGCCCTGAGGGTGTGGGGGCCCTGAGGGTGTGGGGGCCCTGAGGATGTGGGGCCCTGAGGGTGTGGGGGCCCTGAGGGTGTGGGGGCCCTGAGGGTGTGGGGGCCCTGAGGGTGTGGGGCCCTGAGGGTGTGGGGGCCCTGAGGGTGTGGGGCCCTGAGGGTGTGGGGGCCCTGAGGGTGTGGGGGCCCTGAGGGTGTGGGGGCCCTGAGGGTGGGGGGGCCCTGAGGGTGGGGGGGGTAGGGGGTGTGGGGGCCCTGAGGGTGTGGGGGCCCTGAGGGTGTGGGGGCCCTGAGGGTGTGGGGGCCCGGAGGGTGGGGGGGCCCGGAGGGGGGGGGGGCCCTGAGGGTGTGGGGGCCCTGAGGGGGGGGGGGGGGCCTGAGGGTGTGGGGCCCTGAGGGTGGGGGGGGGGGTGGGGGGGCCCTGAGGGTGTGGGGGCCCTGAGGGTGTGGGGGCCCTGAGGGTGGGGGGGGCCTGAGGGTGTGGGGCCCTGAGGGTGTGGGGCCCTGAGGGTGGGGGGGGTGGGGGGGCCCTGAGGGTGTGGGGGCCCTGAGGGTGTGGGGGCCCTGAGGGTGTGGGGGCCCTGAGGGTCTGGGGGCCCTGAGGGTGGGGGGGCCCTGAGGGTGTGGGGGGTAGGGGGTGTGGGGGCCCTGAGGGTGTGGGGGCCCTGAGGGTGTGGGGGCCCTGAGGGTGTGGGGGCCCGGAGGGTGGGGGGGGCCTGAGGGTGTGGGGCCCTGAGGGTGTGGGGGCCCTGAGGGTGTGGGGGCCCGGAGGGTGTGGGGGCCCGGAGGGTGGGGGGGCCCTGAGGGTGTGGGGGCCCTGAGGGTGGGGGGGGGGGGCTGAGGGTGTGGGGCCCTGAGGGTGGGGGGGGTGGGGGGGCCCTGAGGGTGTGGGGGCCCTGAGGGTGTGGGGGCCCTGAGGGTGGGGGGGCCTGAGGGTGTGGGGCCCTGAGGGTGTGGGGCCCTGAGGGTGGGGGGGGTGGGGGGGGCCCTGAGGGTGTGGGGGCCCTGAGGGTGTGGGGGCCCTGAGGGTGTGGGGGCCCTGAGGGTGGGGGGGCCCGGAGGGTGTGGGGGCCCTGAGGGTGTGGGGGCCCGGAGGGTGTGGGGGCCCGGAGGGTGTGGGGGCCCTGAGGGTGTGGGGGCCCTGAGGGTGTGGGGGCCCTGAGGGTGTGGGGGCCCGGAGGGTGTGGGGGCCCTGAGGGTGTGGGGGCCCTGAGGGTGTGGGGGCCCTGAGGGTGTGGGGGCCCTGAGGGTGTGGGGGCCCGGAGGGTGTGCGGGACTTTGTACAGAGACAGGCCCCAAGCTTTCCAAGCCTCCCCCTGAGGATAAAGTGCTGTCAAAAACAGGGGTTGGAGTGGGAAAGTTCCATAGATAAACAGGGAATTGTTAGAGTGGGAAGGGGCCCCTATCAGAGAGGTGAAGAGGAAGTGGGAAGAGGAGTTGGGAGGGGAGCTGGAAACTGAACTGTGGGAAAAAGCCTTGAAAAGGGTAAATGCATCCTCGCCCTGTGCTAGACTCAGCTTGATTCAGTTCAAGGTAGCCCACAGGGCCCACATGACGGCAGCTCGGATGAGTAGGGTCTTCGAGAACATGGAGGAAAGATGTGGGCGGTGTGGGGGTAGCCCGGCCAACCATGTTCATATGTTTTGGGCATGTCCCAAACTGAGGGAATTCTGGCAGGGATTTGCAGATGTTATGTCAGAAGTCCTGGAAGGTAGGGTAACTCCGAGTCCAGAATGAGCAATATTTGGGGTGTCGGAGGGTCCGGGGGCAAAGGGGGGAGGCGGCTGATATCCTGACCTTCTCCTCCCTGGTGGCTCGGAGATGGATCTTGCTGAGATGGAGGGACCCGGAGCCCCTGAAGTCAGGAGTGTGGGTCAGCGATATGGTCCAGTTTCTCAGTCTGGGGAAAATCAAGTTCACTCTGAGAGGATCAATACAGGGATTCGCCCGGAGTTGGCAGCCGCTCATCGATTTCTTCAACAAAAACTGAACGTCAGCAGTAAGGGGGGAAAGGGAAAAGGGGGGGAAGGATATCAGGAGGCAGGGTAATGTTGGATAAGGACAGGGAGCTTAGTATACGGGTAATTGGGGACAGGGTGGGGGACGTGGGGGATGTGGTTTATTATTTGATCTTTTAGGGGGTATTTTGTGCGTCGACCTGTGCGGTTGTTTTAGAAATGTCAACATGTCAAATTGTAAAAATTGCAAATGCTTAAATAAAATATTTTCTAAACAAAAGGCTTGAGGAGCTGTTGGGCCTATTCCAGCTCCTATGCTTTCAGCCTGGATTAGTGCTTGGATACGAGGCCCAGTTTCTGACCCATTGAAACCTTTCTGTTTAAATAATGTGGTAAAACAGTCAAAGGGAAACACAATGACTGGACATGATTCAGTGTCGATGGCCGTCAATAACATTCTCTATATTTGTTTTCATTGAAAGCCCAAGGGGAAGGAGTCAGGCCCAATGTGCAGGGTAACTCGAAAGTTGAAAGAGTGCATGAGGGGGTCAGGAAAATCCATCTGGAAATGGGGATGCCAAGTCTCCCATCATCAACTCCAAACTCTTTTCCCAGGTCACTCCATGCAGGACATGAATACTGTTCCCACACCTGGGAACCGAGGACAGGCCCCTCAACACTGATGGGTTTTGGTGCCAGTTCAGTTGAGTCACATGGTGATGGATTTTATTTTCTTGTTTCAGAATTATTATGAGTTTGAATTTGAATTTCGGCAATGGGTTCAAACTGAAGTTGATGCAGAGGATATTGAAAGTGCGCTGGCAATCGGTCTGGAGAAACTATTCAGTTATGCACGTTGTGGGAATGTTGCAGGTATGTCAGATGTTCCTTCAAAGTAACAACAGATTATAAAACAACCGTTCCCTCTTTAACCTGTCAGGTTTGAAACTTTCTGTACAGACTGACACACTGACCAAAGAATTGTCAATCCCAGAGTGATCCTCGGTCACATGGGACTAGTGGGTTGAGGCGCTAATGGGGCTCCTGCTTTGATACCTGCCGGCTTTATATTCCCAGAATCCAGGACAGTTTCCCACGTGTACTGGGAGCAGGATTCCAGCTGTAGTTGCTGAATTTCCCCAGTGTAATAAAGGCTCTTTGTCAGGCATGAACCCGCTATTGGAGTCGACATGAACCCTTGTAGAAGCTGAGAAACAGCATCTCTCTCAGCTCAGTGGATGCTGCAGGAAAGCTGGCTCCTGTCTGAGACTCAGTGACAGGAAATTCTACCTTGTTAAAGAGAAATCGTCTGTAACTAACTGCGTCCAGTTATTTCATGGTTAATGGTGGTTGAGGCTGAATGTTTAATGGTTAATGGTGATTGAGGCTGAATGTTTAATGGTTAATGGTGATTGAGGGTGAATGTTTAATGGTTAATGGTGATTGAGGGTGAATGTTTAATGGTTAATGGTGGTTGAGGGTGAATGTTTAATGGTTAATGGTGGTTGAGGCTGAATATTTAATGGTTAATGGTGGTTGAGGGTGAATGTTTAATGGTTAATGGTGGTTGAGGCTGAATGGTTAATGGTTAATGGTGGTTGAGGGGGAATGTTTAATGGTTAATGGTGATTGAGGCTGAATGGTTAATAGTTAATGGTTGTTGAGGCTGAATGTTTAATGGTTAATGGTGGTTGAGGGTGAATGTTTAATGGTTAATGGTGGTTGAGGGTGAATGTTTAATGGTTAATGGTGGATAATGGTGAATGTTTAATGGTTAATGGTGGTTGAGGCTGAATGTTTAATGGTTAATGGTGGTTGAGGCTGTATGTTTAATGGTTAATGGTGGTTGAGGGTGAATGTTTAATGGTTAATGGTAGTTGAGGGTGAATGGTTAATGGTTAATGGTGGTTGAGGGTGAATGTTTAATGGTAAATGGTGGTTGAGGCTGAATGTTTAATGGTTAATGGTGGTTGAGGCTGAATGTTTAAAGGTTAATGGTAGTTGAGGGTGAATGGTTAATGGTAGTTGAGGGTGAATGATTAGTAGACTGTTAGCAGAATTTAAACTGATGTGATGGAAGGGGCAGCAGCTTGGATCCAGAATTGATCCATTGATTGATTGTCACATGTACCGAAGTACAGTGAAAAGTATTTTTCTGTGGCCAAAGGAACAAATGGTACATCAACATATACTGATTGGTTACAGTGCGGAACAAGGCCAAACAAAAGCAGCATAGGCGTCGTGAATAGTGTTCTCACAGGGAATAGATCAGTCCAAGGGGGAGTCGTTGGGGAGTCTGGTAGCTGTGGGGAAGAAGCTGTTCCTATGTCTGGATGTGCGGGTCTTCAGACTTCTGTACCTTCTGCCTGATGGAAGGATCTGGAGGAAGGCAATGTCTGGGTGGGAGGGGTCTCTGATAATGCTGTCTGCCTTCCTGAGGCAGCGGGAGGTGTAGACAGAATCAATGTGGGGGTGGCAAGCTTGTGTGATGCATTGGGCTGAGTTCACCACACTCTGCAGTTTCTGGCGATCTTGGGCCGAGCAGTTGCCATACCGAGCTGTGATGCAGCCGGATAGGATGCTCTCTGTGGAACATCTGTAGAAGTTTGTGAGAGTCGATGCAGACATGCTGAATTTCTTTAGCTTCCGGAGGAAGTAGAGATGTTGTTGGGCTTTCCTGACTGTTGCATCAACGTGAGTGGACCAGGACAGTGTAATGGTGATGGTGATCCCCAGGAACTTAAAGCTATCGACCATCTGGTTTCGGGGCTGGTTTAGCACAGTGGGCTAAACAGCTGGCTTGTAATGCAGAACAAGACCAGCAGCGCGGGTACAATTTCCATGCCGGCCTCCCTGAGCAGGCGCTGGAATGTGGTGACTAGGGGCTTTTTACAGTAACTTCATTGAAGCCTACTTGTGACAATAAGCGATTATTATGATTATTATCTCCACTTCGGAGCCATTGATGCAGACGGGAGTGTGTGTCGTGCTGCCCTTCCTGAAGTCAATGATCAGTTCCTTGGTCTTTCCAACATTTAGAGAGAGGTTGTTTTTGGTACACCATGCAACCAAGTGATCTATCTCCCTTCTGTAGTCTGATTCGTCGTTGTTTGAGATGCAGCCCACCAGTTGTATCATCCGCAAACTTATAGATTGAGTTGGAGTTAAATCTTGCCACACAGTCATGTGTATAGGGAGTGCTGTAGAGGACTGAGCACACATCCTTACGGGGCCCAGGTGTTGGGGACTATTGTGGAGGAGGTGCTGTTGCCCATCCTGACAGATTGCGGTCTGTTGGTGAGGAAGGATCCAGCTGCACAGGGAGGGGTCAAGCCCAAGATTGCGGAGTTTGGTTATTAGTCTTGTCGGGATAATAGTGTTGAAGGCTGTTGTTGAAAATTCACCACTATTCTTAGAATTCCCCCCATACCAAAAAGGGCCGACATTCTAAATGGTGAACAGGGATTCTCACTCCCTGACTCCGATGCAGGCTTCGGTGGGTGCTATTCAGCTCAAACTGTATTTTCAAGTTATCCCCCGGTATAACCCATACCTTCACCGAAAATTTAATCTACTTACCACTTAGTAGCATTGATCCTGGGTCCTGCATTGCTCAGTAAGTAAAGTAGACTTTAGGAATAACCACTGTTTCAGGTTAAATTAAGTTATTTTATTATTATATTTTTTTATTTTAAAAGCTGCAATCACTCTCTTTCCAGAAAGGTAAAAAGATCTTGCTTCTGGATCCTTCTGGTTGGTTGAAGGGACCTTCAGGCCCACCTTGACAATCTATCTTCTTTTTAAAATCTGGTCTTCTTTAGATGTATTTGCTGGTGAGCTCGGTTGCTGTGTCCTATCTTTCCCATGTACCGAGCTGTGAGAGCTGGCTCTGCTGGCTATCTCTGAGCTGACTCTGCCTCCTCTTTAAATTCCCGTCTTCCTTAGATGTATTAGCTGTGTTAGCTCGGCTTGTCTTATGTTTCCCATGACTGAGCTGGCTGTAAGCTAACTCTGCTTCTCTTGTTCCTTCTCTCTCAGTTCTGGTTCTGGTAGTTCCTGCTCTGGTCTTTGGGTTTATATTTTCTGTCTAACAGTTATTAAGTTTTTATGACCTTATTGTAAAGTAACTATTATTTCATTTTGATTGTAAAAAGTATCTTTGATCTAAACATTCTAACACAACTAAGTATTCATTTTGGGCATGGCCTCACCTCTCAGATCTGATTACATTGTTTCCTTTGTGATGTTCAAAGTTCCTTTGTGATATTCAAAAATGCTTTGGTTTCAAGAGGTGTTACTTTTAATTCCTGTCATTTCTATAGTTTTATTTTACAATTGTCCCCAGCTCATAATTTTGACTTTGATTTTGGCTTTAAATTATGTTTCTCGTAGACTAATAGCCTCCAATTTTCTTTAATTTACCTGATATTAGCAAAATTTCACACCTAGAATTGTCACCAAATCCAACTGAACCTCATCCTTTCCTTTCCAGCTGTTTACTAAGATAGTTAATTTCAACGAAGGTGTGAATCATTGCTTTTAGCTGTATGCTAAAATTTAACTTGGTTATGACTTGAAAGGCCTGCCTGTTTTAAACATTCGTCACTTAATTCAACTGAAACCTTCGTCCATGTTTTTCCAGATGCTTCCTAAAATAGTTACTTTCAATGAAGGTGTGAGCCATTGTTTTTCGCTTCATACAAAAATCCTGTGTGTTTGCTAAGCCTGCTTGAGAGAAGGAATCTGCATTTTATAATCCTGTACTTTGCGGCTGCTATTAACCCTTCGTGGGATCTTTCCCTGTACCCTCTCATGTTTCTCTCAGACCAGATATTGCCAGGCTTCCATGTTTGCAGTGACACATGTTTCCATATTATCAATTACAAGGTGGAGGTGTAGTCTATGAACAGCAGTCTGACGTAGGTGACCTTCTTGTCGAGGTGTTGTTGAGTGTTGATTGTAGAGCCAGGGAGATAGTGCCTGCTGTGGACTGGTGTGGTGATCAGCAAACTGCAGTGGATCGAGACCGTCTGGGAGGCTGGCAGTGATCCATCTCATGACTGGCTGCCCAAAGCATTTCATGATAACAGACGTCAGGGCCACCGGTCAGTAGTCGCTGAGGGAGGCTACCTTGTTCTTCTTTAGTACTGGTATTATGGTGGTCTTCTTGAAGGAGGTGGGGCCCTCAGAGCGGAGGAGTGAGGTGGTGAAGATATCTGCGAATACACTCGCCAGCTAGTCTGTACAGGCTCTGAGTGCTCGCCCAGGGACTCCGCCGGGACCCGTCACTTTCCTCAGGTTCACTTTCAAGAAGGCAGCTCTTACCCCTGAGGCTGTAATAGTGGGTATGAGTGTGTCCAGGGATGTTGGGGTGGGTGGCACTGATACATTGGCTGACTGCTCAAAGCGGGCATAGTACTTGTTCAGATCATCGGGTAGGGATGCTCCAGCCCCAGAGATTCCGCCTGGCCTTCCTTTGTAGCCCGTGATCTCATGTAAGCCCTGTCATAGACGTCATGGGTTAGTGTCGTTGGCCTGGGACTCTCGTTTGATGTGATATTGTCTTTTTGCATTCTCGGACCCACACTGCACGGTTTCCTTCGGATTTGCCAAAGTGTGGTTGGGGAATGGAGCGGGAGAATCCTTTGATGCCCGTGTAGCAGTGGTCCAGGGTGTTTGTACCTCCGGCAGAGCAGGAGATATGTTGATGGAGTTTGGGTGGAACATTCCTGAGGTCGGCCTGGTTGAAGTTTCCAGCCACGATTGTCAGGGCTTCAGGATGATTTGTTTGGTTGTTGTTGATGGTGGAGTTAGTTCATCAAGTGCTGCTCGACATCCTGGCTACTTGTTCATTTGCATATTCCCTTAAAGTGATATCACAACATTTTCCACATTTCAACAAAGTCACCCTGCCCCCTCACCTGTAACGTTTTACTCCCCATAAGCTGATTACCCAGTTAAATTCTCTGTCTCTCTGCCTACAGCTACTGTTGTCCCTCTCTCTGCACCTTGGGGATTTTTTGGATATTTGGAAAATGGCAAAATACAACAAAGATTCAGTGTATTTCTCCGGATAGTTTCCGAAGTCAACAATCCACCTGAACCAACAGATCCAACAGTTACATTACAAACTGGACCTCTTCTTTGGTACTATATCCGGTGAGTTTAGTGCACACCTAGGTCCCTCTGCTACTGCACTCTCTTTAGAACTGTGCCATTTAGTCTGCATTGACTCTCTCCACCCTTTCTGTAAAATGCATCACCTCACATTTCTCTGTGACGGGGCCTCACGGTAGCATGGTGGTTAGCATCAATGCTTCACAGCTCCAGGGTCCCAGGTTCGATTCCCGGCTGGATCACTGTCTGTGTGGAGTCTGCACGTCCTCCCTGTGTGTGCGTGGGTTTCCTCCGGGTGCTCCGGTTTCCTCCCACAGTCCAAAGATGTGCGGGTTAGGTGGATTGGCCATGCTAAATTGCCCGTAGTGTAAGGTTAATGGGGGGATTGTTGGGTTACGGGTATACGGGTTACGTGGGTTTAAAGTAGGGTGATCATTGTTCGGCACAACATTGAGGGCCGAAGGGCCTGTTCTGTGCTGTACTGTTCTATCTATCTAAACTCTATCTGCCACTTGCCTGCCCATTTGGCCAGCTTCTCGATGATCTTACTCCAGCTGTGGACTAACTGACTGGTGCAGGCCACTCAATGGGCTGAATGGTCAACCCCTGTCCCTGTTGTCCTGGCAACCGACTTTCCAAACAGGATTTGTCAGGAGTATAAAAATTAAATTCCTCTGTTCTTAATTCTGTTGCAGGACTTTTGACACAAAGGTTGATGATCAGCAAACTGAAGAACGTGTGATTCAATTACTGAAGGATTTGGAAAAAGACAACCGACCCTTCAATAGCACATTTTTTGGCGTCCCTTATTATAGCACACATGGGCTAATGGAAATAGGTTTTGAAAAAACAGGAGAATGAAGGTTTTCTGGAAGGTTCTGTACCTTTCATGGCATCAAACAGTGAGAAGTGCTTAACTCTATTCTAAAACTGTTTAACTTTGCATTGGGTTTAATCTGGAATATTGAGCATAGTTTTAATCTCCTTACCTTCAGAAGGACCTTTAAGGGACGGCAATGTCTGTTGAAAATTAAATAAAAACAAAGAATCTTCAAGTCCGCTCCACCGTTCAGGAAGATCATGGCTGATCTTTGAACTTAACTTTAGGGCAGCACGGTATCATGGTGGTTAGCATAATTGCTTCACAGCTCCAGGGTCCCAGGTTCGGTTCCCGGCTTGGGTCACTGTCTGTGCGGAGTCTGCACATCCTCCCCGTGTGTGCGTGGGTTTCCTCCGGGTGCTCCGGTTTCCTCCCACAGTCCAAAGATGTGCAGGTTAGGTTGATTGGCCATGCTAAATTGACCATAGTGTCCAAAATTGCCCTTAGTGTTGGGTGGGGTTACTGGGTTATGGGGATAGGGTGGAGGTGTTAACCTTGGGTAGGGTGCTCTTTCCAAGAGCCGGTGCAGACTCGATGGGCCGAGTGGCCTCCTTCTGCACTCTAAATTCTATTCTAAATTCTATAAACTCCACCTTCCCACACTGTCCCTCGAGTGTGTAATCTGTCTAATAAACAGGGAATGTACTCCCACTAAACTCGGATCATCCACCCTTAACTAAGGAGCCCAAACATCATCACATCATATTCTACCTGCCATGTTCTTCACCACTCACTGAACCAACCAAATGTGGAGCAAACACGTGATCGTCCACCCACACGTTAACCGTACATGTGACTCCAGCCCTGATATATTTGACTGTCTCTGAGTCCCGCCTGCTCTATTTCCGTTAATAATGTTTTTTAATTTGGTTTCCCTTCACGTCTCAAATTCATTGCTGAACACGGCTCCACACTGCACAGATACAGGGCAAAACTCAATAGTACCGGGTGCTGGGCCCTCTATTGGGGAACGGGGATTAATCACTGCACTAATTTGCTTTTTCTGTCATCTTGCTTTCAATGAATTGTGAAACTGAGACTGAGATGGCCCTAGTGTCAGATATAGTTCCAGAATGTTCTATCTTCACACAGCGATGGAATATATTCATATTTATCCCCATACTGACCAGAATGTTTCAAGTTGATGTGAAAAGAGTTGGGATTTGTTACAGAGCACAGAGTATTGAAGCTGTTCAATATGAAATCATGGAGTGATCAGATGTGGGACTGTTCCTGGGCTCTCTCACTCGGAGTTAGTTCCAGATGAATGATTTAATTACAAGGGAATGTTTAAAACTGTAAAGTGTGTTCACCATTTGTAAAATAATGAGATTTTCATCACATCATCTGGAAGATTTTGCTTCAATGTTTGAATAGTTCTGTGTCCTGTGCTGTATAATGGGAATGGACCATATAACAGACTGTGTGGTATAGATACTGGACACTGTAGGAAGAACACGTCACTCACTGGACAAACCTGCTAATGGACACAACATCCTGTGTGGGCAGTAAAATATTCCCTTTTCCTGCCAGACCTGAGAATCAAACACTGGACATTGTGGTGGGGATGATTAAAAAGGTTGTTTCTCAATCGGGTTTGATCTGACTCAGATCAGTCCAAGTTCAGGAAACAGATGGGCCCAGCTCAGGGAAGTGGCAGTTTGCTGACCCAGGTCTGAAGCAGCTTAAACTTGGTCCTTAAACTGGATCAAGAATCCCAATCTAAATTAGAATCCAGAGACTGAAGATGGAATAAGTTTCCATTCAGATCTCCTCAAACCCACACTGGGAGCTGACTTTGGGAATATCGACAGACTGAATCTGTGATTGAGAAAATGATGGATTCAGATCTGACTCCCGTTAACAGGGGGCCATTCACAGGCTTCTCTGCTGCAGTAAATAATCCATCGTCTTCTAGTCTTTGTTTGTCTTTTGTTTTTCAAACTGCTGGGAATGATTCTCACTGTGAAATAAAGAGGGTGATGCATTTACACATTTGGTCTCGTGTTAGATTCTTCCTCACAAATCAATCTGGGTCAATGATCACATCACTACTTTCATACTTGGGGCAGCAGGGTAGCATGGTGGTTAGCATAAATGCTTCACAGCTCCAGGGTCCCAGGTTCGATTCCCGGCTGGGTCACTGTCTGTGTGGAGTCTGCACGTCCTCCCCCTGTGTGCGTGGGTTTCCTCCGGGTGCTCCGGTTTCCTCCCACAGTCCAAAGATGTGCGGGTTAGGTGGATTGGCCAGGCTAAATTGCCCGTAGTGTCCTAATAAAAGTAAGGTTAAGGGGGGGTTGTTGGGTTACGGGTATAGGGTGGATACGTGGGTTTGAGTAGGGTGATCATTGCTCGGCACAACATCGAGGGCCGAAGGGCCTGTTCTGTGCTGTACCGTTCTATGTTCTATGTTCTATGTTCTATATCAGATAAACTCTCCACATTTCAGTGAAATGATTCTGTTCAGATGTTGAGGTGTAAAATTAAAGAATGAGAAAGAATGAAGATACGGAGAGTAATTTATTGGGAGATGTGACACTTGGAGAGCGAGCTCCATATTGGTCAGGTGACAGCTCACACCGCGTGCAGTCCGACACGTCAACCTGTCAAACTCCACTCTGAGCAGTGTTTCTAACTCTGTCAATGGGATATCACTGGAGAGATAGAGGCC
>NC_052151.1:2181135-2198123 GCF_902713615.1 Scyliorhinus canicula | reverse complement strand
CCAGCCAGAGCCAATGGGAAACTCATGCTCTGCACCAATGGCAGTGCTCACATTCATACCACCATATTCACCCCTTGTGGAGAAAGAAGGCGGGGGGGGGTGTGTGTGTAAGCGGAAGAGAGAGGGGGGGAGGGGAAGGAGGGGAAGAGTCTGAGGACTGGTGGTATGAGCAGCGAAAATCGAGAAAGGTGGGCTGCCCACTGGCTCGTGGCAAAAAAAACAATACTACTACTACTTAAGGTGCAACAGAATAACAACAAAGTCCAAAATGTCCCATGGCCGCATCAGAGGGAGACGATCAGCCTGTCGGGTGCCCGTGGTGTTCTAGAGGACCGTCGCAGTGGAGCCGGTGACGTCGGGCCGATGGTCGTCCTTGCCTCCGGGAGCGTCGGTCGTAGATGTGTCTCCGTACCCCGGGCGGGTGGTGGAGACGCTGTAATCGGGGGAGAGGGGGCATGTGCGCTGGGTCGTGGGGGCGCGGGGGGCGCTGGGGGGAATTGGGGTTGGGGGGGAGGTGTTGATGTAGGGGGAGAAGGCCGCACGCCAGCGGGTGCCAGGTCCCGGAGCGAGACCGTATCCTGCCGACCGTCGGGATACTCCACGTACGCATACTGCGGGTTAGCGTGAAGTAACTGGACTCGCTCAACCAACGGGTCGGACTTGTGCACCCGCACATGCTTCCGGAGCAGGATGGGCCCGGGGGTGGCCAGCCAGGTCGGGAGAGGGGATCCTGAGGATGACTTCCTGGGGAAAACAAGAAGACGTCAATGAGGTGTTTGATTGGTGGTAGTACAGAGGAGAGACCGGATTGAATGCAGGGCGGCAGGAATGACCTCTTGCCAACGGGGGATAGGGAGATCTCTGGACCGTAGGGCCAGCAGGATGGTCTTCCAAATGGTGCCATTCTCCCGCTCGACCTGTCCGTTACCCCGGGGGTTATAACTGGTCGTCCTGCTAGAGGCTATGCCCCTGCTGAGCAGGAATTGACGCAGCTCGTCGCTCATAAAGGAGGACCCCCGGTCGCTGTGGATGTACGCGGGGTAAGCGAACAGTGAGAAGATGGATAGGAGGGCCTTTATGACGGTTGTTGTGGTCATGTCGAGACAGGGAATGGCAAAAGGGAATCGAGAGTATTCGTCGATAACGCTCAAGAAATATGTGTTACGGTTGTTGGAGGGGAGGGGACCCTTGAAGTCTATACTGAGACGTTCAAATGGGCGGGATGCCTTGATCAGATGCGTTCATTCGGGGCGGTAGAAGTGCGGTTTGCACACGGTGCAGACGTGGCAGTCCCTGGTGACGGTCCTGACTCCCTCAATGGAGGAGGGCAGGTTGCGGGTCTTAATAAAATGATAAAAACGGGTGATCCCTGGATGGCAGAGGTCCGTGTGGAGGGAGCGGAGGCGGTCAATCTGCGCGCTGGCGCAGGTATCGCGGGATAGGGCATCAGGAGGCTCATTTAGCTTCCCAGGACGATACAAGATTTCATAGTTCTACGTGGACAACTCGATCTGCCGCCGTAAGATCTTGTCGTTCTTGATCTTGCCCCTCTGTGCATTATCGAACATGAAGGCTACTGACTGTTGGTCTGTGAGGAGGGTAAACCCCCTGCCGGCCAGATAGTGCCTCCAATATCGCACAGCTTCAACTATGGCCTGTGCCTCCTTTTCCATCGAAAAGGCTGATCGAGTCTATTTAATTTTCAACAACTCCATGGACCTTGTATGGACAATATATACTATTGTTAATTGTCTGGGCCAGTGGGAAGACAACATTTTTTTTCTCCCTTCTCTGGCTGCTACTCATACCACCAGTTCTCCCCCCCACCCCTCCCAGCTCTCGTTGATGCCCCCCCCCCCCCGGCTTCTGGCCCCGCAAGGGGTGAATGTGGTGGTATGATTTGCATAGCTGTCTGCCATTGGTGCAGAACACTGGCTTACCATTGGCCCTGGTCGGTCATGTGCCTCTCGACCGATTGGTTGAGACCAGTCATGTGACGGCTCCCCGATTGGTCGAGAGACTGAGTTAACCCCGCCTCCAGAGCAAGGTATAAATACCCAGAATGCCCGGCGGTCGTCCATTTACTGTAGTCGACCGCAGGGCTAACTTCTCGCTTATTTTTTTTAAAATAATTTTTATTGAAAAATTTTGAATTTATACAACAACAACGAACCATAATAAAATACCAAAAATAACAATAACATTAGGAATCATAAACATTCGCCCCACCTCCATGAACAACACAGCATTTTAACAACAACGCAAATTAACACAATATAAAGTTACATAATAGAAACTACAATAAGGTACCCCCCCCCTTCTCCCCCCCCCCCTCCCCCCCCCCCCCCCCCCCCCGGGTTGCTGCTGCCATTGACCAAGATACCTATCTCTGAGCCAGGAAGTCCAGAAAAGGCTGCCATCGTTTATAGAACCCTCGTATTGATCCTCTCAGGGCAAATTTGACCCTTTCCAATTTTATAAATCCCGCCATGTCACTGATCCAGGTCTCCACACTTGGGGGTCTCGCATCCTTCTACTGTAGCAAGATCCTCCGCCGGGCTACTAGGGACGCAAAGGCCAGGACACCGGCCTCTTTCGCCTCCTGCACTCCCGGCTCCACCCCAACCCCAAACATCGTGAGTCCCCACCCTGGTTTGACCCTGGATCCAACCACCCTCGACACCGTCCCCGCCACCCACTTCCAGAATTCTTCCAGTGCTGAGCATGCCCAGAACATATGGGCGTGGTTCGCTGGACTCCCCGAACATCTGGTGCACCTGTCCTCACCCCCAAAGAACCTACTCATCCTAGTCCCGGGCATGTGGGCCCGGTGCAGCACCTTAAATTGGCACCTAAATGAATACTTTTCATCAGTATTCACTCAGGAAAAAGATAATATTGTGGAGGAGAATGCTGAGACCCAGGCTATTAGAATAGATGGCATTGAGGTGCGTAGGGAAGAAGTGTTGGCAATTCTGGACAAGGTGAAAATAGATAAGTCCCCGGGGCCTGATGGGATTTATCCTAGGATTCTCTGGGAAGCCAGGGAAGAGATTGCTGAGCCTTTGGCTTTGATTTTTAGGTCATCATTGGCGACAGGAATAGTGCCAGAGGACTGGAGGATAGCAAATGTGGTCCCTTTGTTCAAGAAGGGGAGTAGAGATAACCCCGGTAACTATAGGCCGGTGAGCCTAACGTCTGTGGTGGGTAAAGTCTTGGAGAGGATTATAAAAGATACGATTTATAATCATCTAGATAGGAATAATATGATTAGGGATAGTCAGTATGGTTTTGTGAAGGGTAGGTCATGCCTCACAAACCTTATCGAGTTCTTTGAGAAGGTGACTGAACAGGTAGACGAGGGTAGAGCAGTTGATGTGGTGTATATGGATTTCAGTAAAGCGTTTGATAAGGTTCCCCACGGTCGGCTATTGCAGAAAATACGGAGGCTGGGGATTGAGGGTGATTTAGAGATGTGGATCAGAAATTAGCTAGTTGAAAGAAGACAGAGAGTGGTAGTTGATGGGAAATGTTCAGAATGGAGTTCAGTTACGAGTGGCGTACCACAAGGATCTGTTCTGGGGCCGTTGCTGTTTGTCATTTTTATAAATGAACTAGAGGAGGGCGCAGAAGGATGGGTAAGTAAATTTGCAGACGACACTAAAGTCGGTGGAGTTGTAGACAGTGCGGAAGGATGTTGCAGGTTACAGAGGGACACAGATAAGCTGCAGAGCTGGGCTGAGAGGTGGCAAATGGAGTTTAATGTGGAGAAGTGTGAGGTGATTCACTTTGGAAAGAATAACAGGAATGCGGAATATGCGGCTAATGGTAAAATTCTTGGTAGTGTGGATGAGCAGAGGGATCTCGGTGTCCATGTACATAGATCCCTGAAAGTTGCCACCCAGGTTGATAGGGTTGTGAAGAAGGTCTATGGTGTGTTGGTCTTTATTGGTAGAGGGATTGAGTTCCGGAGCCATGAGGTCATGTTGCAGTTGTACAAAACTCTAGTACGGCCGCATTTGGAGTATTGCGTACAGTTCTGGTCGCCTCATTATAGGAAGGACGTGGAAGCTTTGGAACGGGTGCAGAAGAGATTTACCAGGATGTTGCCTGGTATGGAGGGAAAATCTTATGAGGAAAGGCTGATGGACTTGAGGTTGTTTTCGTTAGAGAGATGAAGGTTAAGAGGTGACTTAATAGAGGCATACAAAATGATCAGAGGGTTAGATAGGGTGGACAGTGAGAGCCTTCTCCCGCGGATGGAGGTGGCTAGCACGAGGGGACATAGCCTTAAATTGAGGGGTAATAGATATAGGACAGAGGTCAGAGGTGGGTTTTTTACGCAAAGAGTGGTGAGGCCATGGAATGCCCTACCTGCAACAGCAGTGAACTCGCCAACATTGAGGGCATTTAAAAGTTTATTGGATAAGCATATGGATGATAAGGGCATAGTGTAGGTTAGATGGCCTTTAGTTTTTTTTCCATGTCGGTGCAACATCGAGGGCCGAAGGGCCTGTACTGCGCTGTATCGTTCTATGTTCTATGTTCTAAATTCCTCCAAACCGCAAAACTCCTTAATTTAACTTACAATAAGGATAATGATGAACCATCAATCGAAAGCCAGACGAGTTGCTGTACAGAAGTTAGGCTTTAATAAGCTAGAAGTTGACTTCCGGTGGCGGCGATGAAGCAGGAAGCCGCACATTTGGGAGCTCCCGTTTTGAACGGACCTTTCGGCTCTTTTTAGAGCCCAAAATGGAAATTTTTTGACGTCTCCCGGTGGGAGAAGGTGTGCTGATCGACTTTCCCCGCAGTCCATGACTCGAACTCAGAGTGGAAAGGGGGAAAAAACGGCAGCAGCTCCCCAGGAAAAACGGGGGAAGGAATCCAAGATTGCGTCCGGCGGAGCTCCAGAGGAGTGGAAGCAGTGGGCCCAGGAGCAACAAGCTGCTCTCCTGCGCTGCTTTACAGACTTCAAGGCTGAGATACTGAGCTCTCTGCAGGAAACAAACAGAAGGCTGTCGGAGATTCAGACCACCCAGGGTACTGCCATCAAGGAGTTGCAGACGCAGGCCACTGAACGAGAGGAGGAGGCCGGGATCCTCGTGAGTAAGGTAGAGGGACACGAGGCACTCCACAAGAAGTGGCAGGACCGCTTCGAGGAGCTTGATCACCGCATGAGGCGGAAAAATCTGCGGATCCTGGGCCTTGCGGAGGGGCTGGAGGGGTCAGACCTGACAACCTACGTGGCTACGATGCTGAACTCGCTAGTGGGGGCCGGATCCTTCCATCTGCCCTTGGAGCTGGAGGGAGCACACAGAGTACTGGCCAGGAGGCCTAAGGAGAATGAACCCCCGCGTGCGGTGCTGGTGAGGTTCCACCGGTTCAGTGATTGGGAGTGTGTGCTGCGCTGGGCCAAGAAGGTGAAGAGCAGCAATTGGGAGAATGGGGTAGTACGGATCTCCCAGGATTGGAGTGCGGAGGTGGCTAAGCGGCGGTGCGGGTTTAATCGGATGAAAGAGGCAGAAACGGCCCTAAGGTTGCTGGCGCCCCGGGCAAGCTGAACTTCGGCGCCCTTACAAGTATAATTTTTAAATATAATTTGGCCCCTGACATCGCAGCAGGAGCTGCCCAGGTACAATATTACCTCTCCAGCAGTAATTTTCAACAGTCAATACTTGTGAGAATTTACTTGCAAAACATGACACCAGATATTGGTTCATAAGAGAAAAATTAAAGAGAACAAATAGCCAAGAACCTTGACCTACCTCTTTTTAGATTCAGGACCTCAGACGCCAATTGTCTGCTTCTTCATTGCCACTTAGTGAGAAGTGCAAAGGGTTTGGCAGCAATACAACCCACATCTTTTTTAATCAAGGCTAACTCAGCAAGGAGTGCCCAGAAACTCCCTCCAATGCTATTTACGGCGGCAAAATCTGCCTTCCTTGTGCGTGTGTGTTTTTTTAAACACTTCGAGAGCACCAGAAGTATAATGAAATTTCGAGAAGCTTGCAATTAGACCCAGTTAATCTAAAATACCTGACTCTCGCTGACCTAAGCTGCGCATTCCAAGGGGGCTAAATAGCAGCTCAGAAACTGCAGCGTTCCAAAGAGGAAAAATTCCGAGCCAGTCTCAGAGTGTGAGGCATTATTCTCCTAAAGTTTGCTTACAGCCCACTTGGGGCTGTTCAGCTTATTGTAGCCCAAAGTAAGATTGTGATGGTTTAACTCACAATTTGTTTAATCTCTCTCTCTCTCTCTTTCCTTCTTCTGGTTCCTTTTCTCTTCAAACAAGTTAGGTTTTTGTCTCATGATGGCGGCCCCTAGCACATGGCGCCCCGGGCGACTGCCTGAGTTGCCGGGACCTTGAGCCGTCCCTGGAAAGAGGTGCTTTACAGGAAAAAGATAAAGTTCGGAATGTTGCCGCCTGTGGGTAACTTATTCGGACCGGCATTATTATTTTGATTCCCCGGAGGAGGCGTGGGCCTTCGTGCGGACGGAGAAACTGGACTTGAACTAAGGGTTGGGGGTTGCGGGGTCGGTTGTAATGCTTTATTGCTGGTTTCTGCTGTTGCTGTGTTCTCTTTTTTTTTGTACTTTTGCAATTTTGATATGGTTATTTATGGGGATGTTCTGTTATGTTTTTTGCTGTGGGGCATTGTTTGAGTTTTGTATCTTGCGGGGAGGGTTGGGGGGGGTTTGTTGTATTCTATGTTGGGTTGGGGGTATGGAGTGGGGCTGGTATTTGGGAGCTGCGTCAGAAGGGTGTGGTGGGGCAGTGCGAAAGCGCGGGCTTTCCTCTGGTTTCTCGCGCTGTGGGGCTGGGGGGTGGAGACGATGGCGGGAGGAGGCGGGGCCTTAACTGGTTCTTCCCCACGCTGGAGCGGTGCCTGGAGGAGGGATAGATTGGGGGATGATCCCACTTTGGGAGGGGTCGGGTTATTGGCGGGAGTTTCCGGGGTCAGCAGAAGTTAACTGACCCACGGTACAATGGAGGATGGTTCGCGGCTGGGAGGGTTCCTAGCCTGGTGGGGAAGGGAGGGGGGGAAAGGGGAATACCGGGTTGCTGCTGGTAGGGTCAAGAAGGAGCTGGTGGGGGCTCGGGGGATAGAGGTGAGGTGTTGTCGCTGTGGGGACTGGGTCAGGCAGGGGGTGCTGGCCTGGGGCGGGCAGTCGATGGGCTATGGCTAGTCGACGGGGGAGGGGGGCGGGACGCCCTCTGATCCGGTTGGTCACCTGGAATGCGAGAGGATTGAATGGGCCGGTGAAGCGGTCGAGGGTACTTGCTCACCTGAAGGGGCTAAAGGCAGATGTGGCAATGCTTCAGGAGACCCACCTGAGGGTGGCGGACCAGGTCCGTCTGAGGAAGGGATGGGTGGGGCAGGTTTTCCGGTGGAAAATCCCCGACCACGCTCCGCATTGGATAGAGTTGGAGATGGGGGAGGTGCGGGACCAGCGCCCGTTGTGGCGGTTGGATGTGGGGCTGTTGGCGGAGGAGGAGGTGTGTAGGAGGGTCCGGGCAAATGTTGAGGGGTACCTCGAGGTGAATGATACGGGGGAGGTTCAGGTGGGGGTGGTCTGGGAAACCCTGAAAGCAGTGATTCGTGGGGAGCTGATATCCATCCGGGCACATAGGGAGAGGAGCGAGAGGAGTGTGAGGGATAGACTGGTGGGAAAGATGCTGGAGGTAGACAGGAGGTATGCAGAGGCACCAGAGGAGGGACTGTTGGGGGAGAGGCGCAGCCTGCAGGCTAAATTTGATTTGCTGACCACTAGAAAGGCGGAGGCACAGTGGAGGAAGGCACAAGGGGCAGTGTACGAACATGGTGAAAAGGCGAGTAGGATACTGGCTCATCAGCTCCGCAAGCGGGATGCGGCTAAGGAAATTGCTGGAGTGAGAGACAAGAGTGGGAATGTGGTGCGGAAGGGGGTAGAGGTGAATGAGGTCTTCAAGGATTTTTACCGGGAACTGTACCGGTCGGAGCCAATGGGGGAGAGGAGGGGAATGGAGAGGTTCCTCGACGGGCTTTCTTTCCCGAAGGTGCAGGAGGAGCAGGTGGAGGGGTTGGGTGCGCCGATTGAGCTGGAGGAGCTAGTTAAGAGGATCGGGCAGATGCAGTCAGGGAAGGCACCGGGGCCGGATGGGTTCCCGGTGGAATTTTATAAAAAGTTTGTGGACCTAGTGGGCCCCTTGCTGGTGCGGACACTTAATGAAGCGTGGGAAGGGGGGACTTTGCCCCCGACGATGTCGCGGGCGCTGATCACATTAATTTTAAAGAGGGACAAGGACCCCCTGCAGTGTGGTTCATACAGGCCCATATCTCTCCTCAACGTAGATGCCAAGGTGCTGGCAAAAATCCTGGCCACCAGGATAGAGGGCTGTGTGCCAGGGGTTGTACACGAGGACCAGACAGGTTTTGTGAAGGGAAGGCAGCTGAACACGAATGTGCGGAGATTGTTGAATGTCATCATGATGCCGTCGATTGAGGGGGAGGCAGAGATAGTGGTGACGCTGGATGCGGAGAAGGCCTTCGATAGAATGGAGTGGGGGTACTTATGGGAGGTGTTGGGGAGGTTTGGATTTGGTGAAGGGTTTATTAGATGGGTAAGGCTGCTATATGAGGCCCCGATGGCGTGTGTGGCCACAAATGGGAGGAGGTTGGAGTACTTCCGGCTTTACCGAGGGACCAGGCAGGGTTGCCCCCTGTCCCCCTTGTTGTTTGCATTGGCAATCGAGCCGCTGGCGATGGCGTTGAGGGATTCAGAGAGGTGGAGAGGTTTGGTGCGAGGTGGAGAGGAACATAGGGTGTCGTTGTATGCCGATGACCTGTTACTGTATGTGGCGGACCCGGTGGGAGGGATGCCGGGGGTGATGGAACTGCTAGCTGAGTTTGGGACCTTTTCAGGTTATAAACTAAATTTAGGCAAGAGTGAGGTGTTTGTGGTGCACCCTGGAGACCAGGAGGAAGGAATTGGTAGGCTCCCGCTTAGGTGGGCAGGGGAGAGCTTTAGGTACCTGGGGGTGCAGGTGGCCAGGGACTGGGGGACTCTTCACAAACATAATTTCACCAGGCTTGTAGATCAGATGGAGGAGGAGTTCAAGAGGTGGGACATGCTGCCATTGTCGTTGGCAGGGAGGGTGCAGTCCGTCAAAATGACGGTGCTTCCGAGGTTCTTGTTCCTCTTTCAGTGCCTGCCCATCTTTATCCCCAGGGCCTTCTTTAGGAGAGTGACTAGCAGTATTTTGAGCTTTGTGTGGGCACATGGGACTCCGAGAGTGAAGAGGGTATTCCTGGAGCGAGGGAGGGATAGAGGCGGGCTGGCGCTGCCCAAACGTCTGGGGTATTATTGGGCGGCCAATGTGTCAATGGTGCGTAAATGGGTGATGGAGGGTGGAGGGGCGGCGTGGAAAAGAATGGAGATGGCGTCATGTAGAAGTACGAGCCTGGGTGCCATGGCAACGGCGCCGTTGCCGCTCTCCCCTAAGAGGTTTACCACAAGCCCGGTGGTGGCGGCGACCCTAAGAGTCTGGGGACAGTGGAGATGGCATAGGGGGTAAACAGGGGGCTCGATGGAGGCTCCATTGGGTGGCAATCATTGGTTCATTCCAGGGAACAGGGATGTGGGATTTAGGGGGTGGCAAAGGGTGGGCATCAGTAAATTGAGGGACCTGTTTATTGGCGGGAGGTTTGCGGGCCTGGGGGAACTGGAAGATAAATTTGGGCTTACCCAAGGGAACATGTTCAGATACTTGCAGGTAAAGGCGTTTGCTAGGCGACAGGTAGAGGGATTCCCTTTGCTGCCCTCGCGGGGGACGATGGACAGAGTGCTTTCGGGGGTGTGGGTCGGAGAGGGGAAGGTGTCTGACATCTATAAGGTAATGCAGGAGGTGGAGGAGTCGTCAGTGGAGGAGCTGAAGGCTAAATGGGAGGAGGAACTCGAGGAGCAGATAGAGGACGGGACTTGGGCGGATGCCTTGGAGAGAGTCAACTCTTCCTCCTCATGTGCGAGGCTTAGTCTCATCCAATTTAAGGTGCTGCACCGGGCCCACATGTCCGGGACTAGGATGAGTAGGTTCTTTGGGGGTGAGGACAGGTGCACCAGATTTTCGGAGAGTCCAGTGAACCACGCCCATATGTTCTGGCCATGCCCAGCACTGGAAGAATTCTGGAAGGGGGTGGCGGGGACGGTGTCGAGGGTGGTTGGATCCAGGGTCAAACCAGGGTGGGGACTCGCGATGTTTGGGGTTGGGGTGGAGCCGGGAGTGCAGGAGGCGAAATATGCCGGTGTGCTGGCCTTTGCGTCCCTAGTAGCCCGGCGGAGGATCTTGCTACAGTAGAAGGATGTGAGGCCCCCAAGTGTGGAGACCTGGATCAGTGACATGGCGGGATTTATAAAATTGGAAAGGGTCAAATTTGCCCTGAGAGGATCAATACGAGGGTTCTATAAACGGTGGCAGCCTTTTCTGGACTTCCTAGCTCAAAGATAGGTATCTTGGTCAATGGCAGCAGCAACCCCGGGGGGGGGGGGGGGGGGGGGGGAGGGGGGGTGTACCTTATTGTAGTTTCTATTATGTAACTTAATAATGTGTTAATTTGCGTTGTTGTTAAAATGCTGTGTTGTTCATGGAGGTGGGGTGAATGTTTATGATTCCTAATATTATTGTTATTTTTGGTATTTTATTATGGTTCGTTGTTGTTGTATAAATTCAAAATTTTTCAATAAAAATTATTTTTAAAAAAAAATAAGCGAGAAGTTAGCCCTGCGGTCGACTACAGTAAATGGACGACTACCGGGCATTCTGGGTATTTATACCTTGCTCTGGAGGCGGGGTTAACTCAGCCTCTCGACCAATCGGGGAGCCGTCACATGACTGGTCTCAACCAATCGGTCGTGAGGCACATGACCGACCAGGGCCAATGGTAAGCCAGTGTTCTGCACCAATGGCAGACAGCTATGCAAATCATACCACCACATTCACCCCTTGCGGAGAAAGAAGCCGGGGGGGGGGGGATCAACGAGAGCTGGGGGGGGGGGGGGGGGAGAGAACTGGTGGTATGAGTAGCAGCCAGAGAAGGGAGAAAAAACATTTTGTCTTCCCACTGGCCCAGACAATTAACAATAGTATATATTGTCCATACAAGGTCCATGGAGTTGTTGAAAATTAAATAGACTCGATCAGCCTTTTTGGTGGAAAAGGAGGCACAGGCCATAGTCGAAGCTGTGCGATATTGGAGGCACTATCTGGCCGGCAGGGGGTTTACCCTCCTCACAGACCAACAGTCAGTAGCCTTCATGTTCGATAATGCACAGAGGGGCAAGATCAAGAACAACAAGATCTTACGGTGGTGGATCAAGTTGTCCACGTAGAACTATGAAACCTTGTATCGTCCTGGGAAGCTAAATGAGCCTTCCGATGCCCTATCCCGCGGTACCTGCGCCAGTGCGCAGATTGACCGCCTCCGCTCCCTCCACACGGACCTCTGCCATCAGGGGTCACCCGTTTTTATCATTTTATTAAGACCCGCAACCTGCCCTCCTCCATTGATGAAGTCAGGACCATCACCAGGGACTGCCACGTCTGCACCGTGTGCAAACCGCACTTCTACCGCCACGAATGAACGCATCTGATCAAGGCATCCCGCCCCTTTGAACGTCTCAGTATAGACTTCAAGGGTCCCCTCCCCTCCAACAACCGTAACACATATTTCTTGAGTGTTATTGACGAATACTCTCGATTCCCTTTCGCCATTCCCTGTCCCGACATGACCAAAACAACCGTCATAAAGGCCCTCCTATCCATCTTCTCCCTGCTCGGTTACCCCGCGTACATCCACAGCGACCGGGGGTCCTCCTTTATGAGTGACGAACTGCGTCAGTTCCTGCTCAGCAGGGGCATAGCCTCTAGCAGGACGACGAGTTATAACCCCCGGGGTAACGGACAGGTCGAGCGGGAGAATGGCACCATTTGGAAGACCATCCTGCTGGCCCTACGGTCCAGAGATCTCCCTATTCCCCGTTGGCAAGAGGTCATTCCCGACGCCCTTCATTCAATCCGGTCTCTCCTCTGTACTACCACCAATCAAACACCTCATTAACGTCTTCTTGTTTTCCCTAGGAAGTCGTCCTCAGGATCCCCTCTCCCGACCTGGCTGGCCACCCCCGGGCCCATCTTGCTCCGGAAGCATGTGCGGGTGCACAAGTCCGACCCGTTGGTTGAGCGAGTCCAGTTACTCCACGCCAACCCGCAGTATGCGTACGTGGAGTATCCCGACGGTCGGCAGGATACGGTCTCGCTCCGGGACCTGGCACCCGCTGGCGTGCGGCCTTCCCCCCCTACATCAACACCTCCCCCCCAACCCCAATTCCCCCCAGCGCCCCCCGCGCCCCCACGACCCAGCGCACATGCCCCCTCTCCCCCGATTACAGCGTCTCCACCACCCGCCCGGGGTACGGAGACACATCTACGACCGACGCTCCCGGAGGCAAGGACGACCATCGGCCCGACATCACCGGCTCCACTGCGACGGTCCTCCAGAACACCACGGGCACCCGACAGGCTGATCGTCTCCCTCTGATGCGGCCATGGGATGCTTTGGACTTTTTGTTATTCTGTTGCACCTTAAGTCCAAAGATGTGCGGGTTAGGTGGATTGGCCATGCTAAATTGCCCGTAGTGTCCTAAAAAGTAAGGTTAAGGGGTGGGGGGTTGTTGGGTTTACGGGTATAGGGTGGATACGTGGGTTTGAGTAGGGTGATCATGGCTCGGCACAACATCGAGGGCCGAAGGGCCTGTTCTGTGCTGTACTGTTCTATGTTCTATGTTCTAAGTTCTAAGTAGTAGTAGTATTGTTTTTTTGGCAACGAGCCAGTGGGCAGCCCACCTTTCTCGATTTTCGCTGCTCATACCACCAGTCCTCAGACCCTCCCTTCCCCCCCCTTCCCCTCCCCCCCTCTCTCTTCCACTTACACACAGCCCCCCCCCCCGCCTTCTTTCCCTACAAGGGGTGAATATGGTGGTATGAATGTGAGCACTGCCATTGGTGCAGAGCATGGGTTTCCCATTGGCTCTGGCTGGTCATGTGCCTCTCGTCCGATTGGCTGGGACTAGTCATGTGACTGCTCTCCAATTGGCAGAGAGGCAAGTAGACCCCGCCCCCGAGGCGGGGTATAAGTACCCAGAGTTCCCGGCAGTCAGCCTTACTCTGTAGTCGACCACCGGGCTAACAACTAACTGATTAAAGCCACAGTTTGGATCTTAATCGTGTCTCGAGTCCAATTGATGGTCCATCAATTCGCAGAGAGGGTGGTTTATAATGTAAGGGGAACGGATGTATGACAGTTCCCTGTGTGTTATGAGCCTGGTAGCAAGGAGGCAAAGCGGCTCGGGCTGTTCTCCCGTGTCAGTCCAATATTAGTCCAATAAAAATATCTTGCGCAATATTAAAACAGTAACCATACGCCAATCAAGATTACAATGGCGATTATAATCCAGAACACAATCCTCTGTTCTGATGATCCTACCATCCAAAGCCAAAGTCCCATCCCTCATTTTCCTGTAATCTTGTCACCAATCTACGAATGTGATCCACCAGATTATCAATTTTCTCTGAGTTATCAGGGATGTACGTGCAACAGTCAAATATCTCAATATTCAGCTAACAAGAAAACAAGAGCCATTCTATTCTGCAGATCAACCGCTCGTATGCCAACCATCTCAGTTTGTATCTGGTTAACAGCTTCTGCAGTGTCATTAACTACCTGCTCAAGGATGTCTCGTAGTTCACGTAGTTAGTGTGCATTAGTGGCTATTCCTAATGGTGGTATCATTATTCCCAGCATTTGTGCCCATGTTAGAACACTTTGTGTGGTCATGTGATGGAGATGGTCCTGTAATTGCTGAATGTGATGCACATAAGGGACATATCCCAAATAGCAGGAGCCTTCCCAAGTTTCTGGTATGTCCACAGATAAAATAGGTGCCGTTATATGGGCTCAGGTTTCCTTTACTATGGGTCATCATTAGTCTAATCGATCCCCTTCCCAGGAGCCTCCACTAGTTTAATTTTCAACTCCTGACCAATCAAAGATGAATAGTCCTTTCTCTGTAAGGTGGAACATAGGGGGGTTTCCAATTCAAGGTCTGATCACACTGACTCGTGCCTACTGAGTGGCTCCCATATGCTTTATGATTCTTAAAGCTTCCTTTTGGGACTCCAGTATCATTGGGAAGGATCAGCCAGGGAGGTTGACGTGTTCTATTAAACCTAGGCCCCATCATTCCTCAAAATTATTCATATCGTATCCAGCTAATCTCCAATCGAACATATTCTGGGTACTTTCAGCACGTCCTGTACTATTGTGACTTGGAGCCCATTCTGCTATCTCTTCACTGGTGAATGGCATAGGGCGCCTTCACATACCGGAATTAACAGTAACAGAGACTTGTACGAGGGCCAGTTGTCTGCAGGCTCAACAATCCCTCAATATGATGATGATTTATTGATAGCCTCAGAGGGAGGGGCCAGTTTGTCAACCCTTTTGTTATTATCACAGTTTTTTCCAGCGGCACACACATGTCCTGGGCATATTTTAGCGATGCCTCATCTGCCCGTATTAAGGCCACTGCCACTGGGGTCATTGGGGGTTTGGTTCCAGTTGTTATGGGACGTCCCATTAATATCTGATAGGGGGTTAAGCCTGTATTGTGATTTTTCTGATTTATCAGGGCAGACATTACTATGGCTACGGTATCTGGCCATAGCAGCCCATTATGTTGATACACTTTTGTAACTGCAGTTTTAATGATTCCATTAGCCCGTGGGATCATTCCCTCCCAACTCTGCTGTGCGGAATCACACCCACCACCCACCTCCTCATTCCTGCCAGCTTCTGGTTTGCCGACAATCTGTCTAACTAATCCCGGGAATAAAGAGTCCGAGGGAATTACAGCTACATTTTGAACATCGTGGTAGAAAGTTCAGGAATTTAGTTTGTCCAGGTGCAGGTGAAGTCACTTTGAGTTTGTGACAATGTTTTTCTTCGTCTCCCATGAGTTCAACATCAGAAGTTGCAAAGCACCATGTAAATGTTACTGTGAAGAGAGGCCAGGAGATGGTGTGTGGATCTGTCAATGCAAAGTAATCACATCAGCTGATTGCCTCACTCAAAAACAAGGTCATTGGAAATGTCCGGGTGGTCTGGAGCACCCACTGACCACTGAAGTAAAACTGCCCCAAAGACAGATCTGAAACCTCATTCCAATTGTCCATCGGGACATTTACAGGGCCCACATTTCACAGCAATAGGTGGAGCTGATTTTTATATTTGAAATTGTTCCATTGCTCCTCAATCCTGTAGCAAAATGAAGCTGTAAAAAAACTTTAACCAGGAACATATTTGGTTGAGTCATTGCAGATTGTGATCACAAGGGGACAGCTTTAAATTGAGGGGAGATAGATATAGGACAGATGTCATAGGTAGGTTCTTTACTCAGAGAGTAGTAAGGGCGTGGAATGCCCTGCCTGCAACAGTAGTGGACTCACCAACACTAAATGCATTCAAATGGTCATTGGATAGACATATGGACGATAAGGGAATAGTGTAGAGGGACTTTAGAGGGGTTTCACAGGTTGGCGCAATATCGAGGGCCGAAGGGCCTGTACTGCGCTGTAATGTTCTATGTTCTATGGTATTTATTATTGCTTCTTGGGATGTGGGAGTTGTGGACAAGGTTGGATTTATTCCCCTTTCCTTGGTGTTCTAAGATGACGATGAGCCCTGTGTTTAAACGCTGCGTTCCGTGTGGTGCAGATACACCAACATCGTTAAGTTGTAAGTTCCAGGATTTCAAGCCAGCGGCAGTGAGAAAATGGAGATTGAGTTTTTGGAGAGGAATGTGGATTGTTCCCACTTCCCAGACCTGCGAGGTTAAACTGCCTGTTGTAGCCTCATTGACATCGAGGTGTGATTGGATAACTCAGTGGAGATTCCAACAGGAGTTTAAATTTGTCTCGGACAGGAGCACAAATGTGTGAGCCTACACCAGCCACCTATTGGGCCAGCCCGATAGCCCTGGTTGGGCCTGGGGGTAAGCACCATGCTAACATTTGGGGGTACGCAGCATACTAACATCTGGGGGTACGCACCATGCTAACATCTGGGGGGTACGCACCATGCTAACATCTGGGGGTACGCACCATGCTAACATCTGGGGGTACGCACCATGCTAACATCTGGGGGTACGCACCATGCTAACATCTGGGGGTACGCACCATGCTAACATCTGGGGGTACGCACCATGCTAACATCTGGGGTACGCACCATGCTAACATCTGGGGGTACGCACCATGCTAACATCTGGGGGTACGCACCATGCTAACATCTGGGGGTACGCACCATGCTAACATCTGGGGGTACGCACCATGCTAACATCTGGGGGTACGCACCATGCTAACATCTGGGGGTACGCACCATGCTAACATCTGGGGGTACGCACCATGCTAACATCTGGGGGTACTCACCATGCTAACATCTGGGGGTACGCACCATGCTAACATCTGGGGGTACGCACCATGCTAACATCTGGGGGTACTCACCATGCTAACATCTGGGGGTACGCACCATGCTAACATCTGGGGGTACGCACCATGCTAACATCTGGGGGTACGCACCATGCTAACATCTGGGGGTACGCACCATGCTAACATCTGGGGGTACGCACCATGCTAACATCTGGGGGTACGCACCATGCTAACATCTGGGGGTACGCACCATGCTAACATCTGGGGGTACTCACCATGCTAACATCTGGGGGTACGCACCATGCTAACATCTGGGGGTACGCACCATGCTAACATCTGGGGGTACGCACCATGCTAACATCTGGGGGTACGCACCATGCTAACATCTGGGGGTACGCACCATGCTAACATCTGGGGGTACGCACCATGCTAACATCTGGGGGTACGCACCATGCTAACATCTGGG
>NC_052151.1:2118635-2176135 GCF_902713615.1 Scyliorhinus canicula | reverse complement strand
ATTACTGGGAAGGTCCCGGGAAGTATTACTGGGAAGGTCTGGGAAGTATTACTGGGAAGGTCTGGGAAGTATTACTGGGAATGTCTGGGGAAGTATTACTGGGAAGGTCCCGGGAAGTATTACTGGGAAGGTCTGGGAAGTATTACTGGGAAGGTCTGGGAAGTATTACTGGGAAGGTCCCGGGAAGTATTACTGGGAAGGTCCCGGGAAGTATTACTGGGAATGTCTGGGGAAGTATTACTGGGAAGGTCCCGGGAAGTATTACTGGGAAGGTCCCGGGAAGTATTACTGGGAAGGTCTGGGGAAGTATTACTGGGAATGTCTGGGGAAGTATTACTGGGAATGTCTGGGGTAGTATTACTGGGAATGTCTGGGGAAGTATTACTGGGAATGTCTGGGGAAGTATTACTGGGAATGTCTGGGGTAGTATTACTGGGAATGTCTGGGGAAGTATTACTGGGAAGGTCTGGGGAAGTATTACTGGGAATGTCTGGGGAAGTATTACTGGGAAGGTCTGGGAAGTATTACTGGGAATGTCTGGGGTAGTATTACTGGGAATGTCTGTGGATGTATTACTGGGAATGTCTGGGGAAGTATTACTGGGAATGTCTGGGGAAGTATTACTGGGAATGTCTGGGGTAGTATTACTGGGAATGTCTGGGGAAGTATTACTGGGAAGGTCTGGAGAACTTAATAAATACTTTGCGTCTGTCTTCACAGTGGAAGACATGAGTAATATCCCAAAAATTATAGAGGGTCAGGGGGCTGAGTTGAGTATGGTTGCCATTACAAAAGAGATGGTGCTAAAAAAGCTAAAAGGTCTTAAAATTGACAAATCTCCCGGCCCCGATGGGCTACACCCTAGAGTTCTGAGGGAGGTGGCTGAAGAAATAGCGGAAGCGTTGGTTGAGATCTTTCAAAAATCACTGGAGTCAGGGAAAGTCCCGGACGATTGGAAGATCGCTGTTGTAACCCCCTTGTTCAAGAAAGGATCAAGACAAAAGATGGAAAATTATAGGCCAATTAGCCTAACCTCGGTTGTTGGTAAAATTCTAGAATCGATCGTTAAGGATGAGATTTCTAAATTCTTGGAAGAGCAGGGTCGGATTAGAACAAGTCAACATGGATTTAGTAAGGGGAGGTCGTGCCTGACGAACCTGTTAGAATTCTTTGAGGAGGTGACAAGTAGGTTAGACCAGGGAAACCCAGTGGATGTGGTCTATCTGGATTTCCAAAAGGCCTTTGATAAGGTGCC
This sequence comes from Scyliorhinus canicula, assembly GCF_902713615.1. Classification (NCBI taxonomy): domain Eukaryota; kingdom Metazoa; phylum Chordata; class Chondrichthyes; order Carcharhiniformes; family Scyliorhinidae; genus Scyliorhinus; species Scyliorhinus canicula. The sequence goes on along the minus strand of NC_052151.1, from coordinate 2,174,880 downwards.
ACACAGGAGGCTGCTGAGTAAGGTGAGGGCCCATGGTGTTCGAGGTGAGCTACTGGCATGGGTTGAGGATTGGCTGTCTGACAGAAGGCAGAGAGTTGGGATAAAAGGTTCTTTTTCGGAATGGCAGCCGGTGACCAGCGGTGTCCCACAGGGTTCAGTGTTGGGGCCACAGCTGTTCACCATATATATTAATGATCTGGATGAAGGGACTGGGGCATTCTAGCGAAGTTTGCCGATGATACGAAGTTAGGTGGTCCGGCAGGTAGTGCTGAGGAAGTGGGGAGGCTGCAGAAGGATCTAGACAGTTTGGGAGAGTGGTGCAGGAAATGGCTGATGCAATTCAACGTGAGAAAATGTGAGGTCTTGCACTTTGGAAAAAGAATCCAAGCATAGACTACTTTCTAAACGGTGAGAAAATTCATAATGCCAAAGTACAAAGGGATCTGGGAGTGCTAGTCGAGGATTCCCTAAGGTAAACATGCAGGTTGAATCTGTGATTAAGAAAGCGAATGCAATGTTGTCATTTATCTCAAGAGGGTTGGAATATAAAAGCAGCGATGTGCTACTGAGCCTTTATAAGGCTCTGGTTAGGCCCCATTTGGAGTACTGTGTCAGTTTGGGCCCCACATCTCAGGAAGGACATTACTGGCACTGGAGCGTGTCCAGCGGAGATTCACACGGATGATCCCTGGAATGGCGGGTCTAACATATGATGAACGGCTGAGGATCCTGGGATTGTATTCATTGGAGTTTAGAAGGTAAGGGGAGATCTAATAGAAACTTACAAGATAATACATGGCTTAGAAAGGGTGGACGCAAAGAAACTGTTTCCGTTAGGCGAGGAGACGAGGACCCGTGGGCACAGCCTTAGAATAGAGGGGGTAAATTCAGAACAGAAATGCGGAGACATTTCTTCAGCCAGAGAGTGGTGGGCCTGTGGAATTCATTGCCGCGGAGTGCAGTGGAGGCCGGGACGCTAATGGCTTCAAGGCAGAGATAGATAAATTCTTGATGTCGCGAGGAATTAAGGGCTACGGGGAGAATGCTGGTAGGTGGAGTTGAAATGCCCATCAGCCATGATTGAATGGCGGAGTGGACTCGATGGGCCGAATGGCCTTACTTCCACTCCTATGTCTTATGGTCTTATGGTATTACTGGGAATGTCTGGGGGAGTATAACTGGGAAGGTCTGGGGAAGTATTACTGGGAATGTCTGGGGAAGTATTACTGGGAGGGTCTGGGGAAGTATTACTGGGAAGGTCTGGGAAAGTATTACTGGGAATGTCTGGGGAAGTATAACTGGGAAGGTGTCGGGAAGAATTGCTGGGAAGGTCTGGGGAAGTATTACTGGGAAGGTCTCGGGAAGATAGACAGAAGTATTGTTGTCAATGTTAAATGGATTTTCATGCTTGACCTATTTGATGAATAAAGTTGTGACTGTTTCATGTCCGACGTGTGTGGTTTCTTGTTGGTTTCAATAGGACAGAGTTCCTGGATAAACGATGTTCAGCATCGTATCGAGTGTGTGACTGCGGGTGGTTTGTCACCGTCTACATTGGCGTCCCTGGGTCATGTCCAATCAGAAATGGTCACAAGGCCCCGAACCCCTAAAACATCCACCAACTCAACGGACTGATCAAGACTTTGGATCCAGACTTTCAGAGCACCCTACGTGCTCTCATCCCACGTACTCCCCACGTTGGAGATCTCTACTGCCTCCCGAAAATACACAAGGCCAACACACCAGGCCGTCCTATCGTATCAGGCAATGGGACCCAGTGTGAGAACCTCTCTGGCCACATCGAGGGCATCTTGAAACCCATCGTACAAGGTACACTCAGCTTCTGTCGCGACACGACAGACTTCCTACAGAAACTCAGCACCCATGGGCCAGTTGAAACAGGAACATTCCTCGTCACAATGGACATCTCGGCACTCTACACCAGCATCCCCCATGACAACGGCATTGCTGCAACAGCCTCAGTCCTCAACACCGACAACTGCCAATCTCCAGACCCAATTCTGCAACTCATCCGCTTCATTCTAGATCACAACGTCTTCACCTTCGACAACAAATTCTTCATCCAGATGCACGGAACAGCCATGGGGACCAAATTCACATCTCAATATGCCAACATCTTCATGCACAAGTTTAAACAAGACTTCCTGACCGCACAGAACCTTCAACCAACGTTATCCACCACGTACATCGATGACATTTTTTTCCTTTGGACCCACGGAGAAGAATCACTGAAACGACTACACGATGAGATCAATAAATTCCATCCCACCATCAGACTCACCATGGACTACTCTCCAAATTCAGTTGCATTCTTGGACACGCTCATCTCCATCAAGGATGGTCACCTCAGCACTTCGCTTTTCCGCAAGCCCACAGACAACCTCACGATGCTCCACTTCTCCAGCTTTCACCCGAAACACATTAAAGAAGCCATCCCCTATGGACAAGCTCTCCGTATACACAGGATCTGCTCAGACGAGGAGGAGCATAACAGACACCTACAGACACTGAAAGATGCCCTCATACGAACGGAATATGGCGCTCGACTCATCGACCGACAGTTCCAACGCGTCACAGCAAAAAACCGCACCGAGCTCCTCAGAACACAAACACGGGACACCACTGACAGAGTACCCTTCGTCGTCCAGTACTTTCCTGGGGCGGAAAAACTACGACATCTTCTTCGCAGCCTTCAACACATCATCAATGAAGATGAACATCTTGCCAAGGTCATCCCCACACCCCCACTACTGGCCTTCAAACAACCGCGCAACCTCAAACAAACCATTGTTTGCAGCAAATTACCCAGCCTTCAGAACAGCGACCACGACACCACACAACCCTGCCAGGGCAATCTCTGCAAGACATGCCAGATCATCGACTTGGATACCACCATTACACATGGTAACACCACCCACCAGGTACGCGGCACATACTCGTGCAACTCGACCAATGTAGTCTACCCCATACGCTGCAGGAAAGGATGTCCCGAAGCGTGGTACATTGGCGAGACCATGCAGACACTACGACAACGAATGAACGGGCATCGTGCAACAATCACCAGGCAGGAATGTTCCCTTCCAGTCGGGGAACACTTCAGCAGTCAAGGGAATTCAGCCTCTGATCTCCGGGTAAGCGTTCTCCAAGGCAGTCTTCAGGACAGGCGACAACGCAGAATTGCCGAGCAAAAACTTATAGCTAAGTTCCGCACGCATGAGTGCGGCCTCAACCGGGATCTTGGATTCATGTCGCATTACATCCACCCCCCACCATCAGGCCTGGGCTTGCAAAATCCTACCAACTGTTCTGGCTTGAGACAATTCCCACCTCTTTAACCTGTGATTATCCCTCTCCCTGCATCTGTAATGATTTGATTACCTGCAAATGCTCGCATTCCAAGCATTGTCCAGCATCTCTGACTTTGTCTATATAAATGTTTCTGGAACATACCTTGCCATTCATCTGATGAAGGAGCAGTGCTCCGAAAGCTCGTGTTTGAATCAAACCTGTTGGACTTTAACCTGGTGTTGTAAGACTTCTTACTGTGCCCACCCCAGTCCAACGCCGGCATCTCCACACCAAATCCATCAACCTCACCTGGTGTTCTTGAATATTCAGCCGGAACGTTGAACCCGGGTTCGATTCCCGGCTTGGGTCACTGTCTGTGCGGAGTCTGCACGTTCTCCCCGTGTCTGTGTGGGTTTCCTCCGGGTGCTCCGGTTTCCTCCCACCGTCTAAAGATGTGCAGGTTAGGTGGATTGGCCAGGCTAAATTGCCCTTCGTGACCAAATGTGAGGTGGCTTTCCGGGGAAGGGGGCCTTGGGCCGAGGTAGGGGGCTTTTCCAGAGGGTCAGTGCCGACTCAATGGGCCGAGTGGCCTCCATCTGAACTATAGGGATTCTATGTATGGTCTATTAACAGGCAGCCCATTGACAGGATTTTACTGTGGAGTAAATTAAACAAAGTCATGTAACCTTTGTCTGTATTTAGCTTTTCAAAAGGCTGGGAATAGATTCTGACTGTTAAAAACAGAGGATGATGCATCGTAACACGTGGTGTCATCAAACCCTCAGAGATGGGAGGAGGTGGCACAATGGCACTGTCACTGGCCGAGTAATCCAGAGAGCCAGGAGAATGGTCTGGGATCCCGGGATCCAATCCCACTCTGGCACATGGTCACATTTTAATTCAATAAAAAAATCTGGAATTTAAAGCCCAATGATTTATAAAAACCCATCCGGTTCGTTAATGTCCTTCAGGGAAGGGAATCTGCCGCCCTTACCTGGTCTGGCCTACACGTGACTCCAGGCCCACAGCAATGCGGTTCCCTCTGAGCAAGCCGCTCAGTTCCAGGGCAATTAGGGATGGGCAACAAATGGCGGCCCCGCCCAGCAACACCCACATCCCAAGGATGAAAACAAAAAGATTGGAGCTGGAGTAGATCAATCAGCCCCTCCAACCTGCTCCATCGTTCGATTAGATCATGTCTGATCTCACTGTGGCCTTAACCCCACTTTGCTGCCTGTCCCCATAACCCTCGACCAAAAACCTGTCTAACTCAGGCAGGGGGGTCAATGCTGAGTGTGTGAACGGGAATCAATAGTGAAATATCTGCCCCTGGGCAGTTCACATTTCCCAGCAACCAGCATCCACAGATCATGATGTCTAAATGATTCCCAAATTCAAGGTTGGCACCAAAAAACATTTCCATAGTTAATCAGCTGGGGCATTTCTTCAACATGTGGTGTTCCCGCAGCTAAACTTTATTCAAAATCATCCCAATAAAACAGTATAAAAATCTCTGAGCTCTCTGCTCAAACTGCAGATCGAGCTGAAGGTGCAGAGAGTCATTCAGTGAATTCACCAGAGACCTGTCCCGACACCAAGATGCTGAGAATCTTCTTAACCGTGTCTGTCCTCTTCTGGAACCATCTCGCTGCACAGAATCCAGTAGAAGAGGCGATCGAACTCTGTGAAAGGGATGACTGCCTTAATGCCGAAGTCATCATTAAGGACAAGGTGAATATAGTTCAGAGTTTACTGCTCTCTGTAGTGTTCGTACCAGTGGACATTATTTAATGCGTGTATTTTTGGGTCGAGTCCCCTTTACTCTCTTTACTGTCAAACATCTGTGTCACTCAGGCAGGGAGGCTTGTCAATGCTGAGTGTGTGAACTGGAATAAAGAGTGAAATATCTGCCCCGGGAGGTTCAGACATCCTGGGACCCGGCACTTACACAGTTAATGATTTCTAAATTCAAGGCTGGGATCAGGAAAGTATTCTGAGGGACAGAATCTATCTGTACGTTAGACACGGATTAATCAGGAATAGTCAGCGTGGATTAGTTTAGGGAAGGTCTTTCTTGACAAATACAGTTGAATTATTTGATGCGGTAACCAGGAGTGTTGATGTGGAGAATGCATTTGGAGTGGCCGATATGGACTTTAGCCAGGCTTTTGATAAGGTCCCTATTGACAGATTGATCAAGTCAGGGCCCATGGGACCCAAGGCAAAGTGATATATTGGATCCATCATCGGAGGGGAGGCAGGAAGCTGAGGGTGGGTCTCTGAAGGCAGAGGGCAGGTTAATAGGGTGGGAAAAAGGCAAATGGGACACTCGCTGATATCAATCGAGGCCTAGATTCCAAAAGCAGGGAGGTCATGTTGGAGTTGGAGAACTTTGGTGAGGTCACAGCTGGAGGACTGTGTGTAATTCTGGTCACCACATTATAGGAAGGATGTGATTGTACTGGAGGGGGTGCAGAGGAGATTCACCAGGATGCTGCCTGGGATGGAACATTTCAGTTATGGAGAGAGGTTAGATCGGCTTGGGTTGTTTTCACAGGAGCAGAGAAGACTGAGGGGCGATCTGATCGAGGTGGACAAGATTATGATGAATGTGGACAGGATAATAATAATAATCTTTATTGTCACAAGTAGGCTTACATTAACACAGCAATGAAGTTACTGTGAAAAGCCCCTAGTCACCTCATTCCGGCACCTGTTCAGGTCACAGAGGGAGAATTCAGAATGTCCAATTCACCTAACAACATGTCTTTCAGGACTCGTGGGAGGAAACCGGAGCACCCGGAGGAAACCCCGCACACACGGCGAGAACGTGCAGACTCCCCCTCTTCGGGGGGTTTAAACTAGTTTGGCAGGGGGATGGGAACCAGAGCTATGGATCAGAGGATAGGATAGCTGTTGAACAGACAGAAATAGTCTGCAGCCAGTCTGTGAGGAAGGAAAGACAGTTGATAGGGCAAAGTTACACTCAGTGGAATGGGTTAAAGTGTATCTGTTTCAATGCAAGGAGTGTCAGGAATAAGGGAGATGAATTTAGAACATGGATCAGTACTTGGAACTACGATGTTGTGGCCATTACGGAGACATGGATTTCACAGAGGCAGGAATGGTTGTTAGATGTTCCGGGGTTTAGATATTTTCAGAGGAATAGGGAGGGAGGTAAAAGAGGAAGGGGGAGTGGCACTGTTAATGAAACCGGAGCACCCGGAGGAAACCCCGCACACACGGGGAGAACGCGCAGACTCTGCACAGACAGTGACCCAAGCCGGGAATCAAACCCAGTTCCTGGTGCTGTGAAGCAACAGTGCTAGCCATTGTGCTAACGTGACGTTCTACCCCCGACCCCACCCCAACACTCCCCCCCCACCACCCCATCCCTGACCCCTCCCCGATACTCCCCCCACCCTTGTTCCCTCTCCGACACTCGTCCCCACACCCAAACCCTTCCCGACACTCCCCCCCACACACCCGACCCCCGACCCCACCTCGACCCTTCCCCAACACTCCCCCCAAATCCCCGACACCTTCCCAACCCCTCTCTGACCCTCGACCCCTCCCCGACACTCCTCCCAAATCCCCGACACTTTCCCATCCCCTCTCTGACCCCCGACCCCTCCCCGACACTCCCACCAAACCCCCCCATCCTGAAGCATGACCTTGTTGATTGGTGGAACAGCCTTGAGGAGCTGTCGGGCCTATTCCAGCTCCTATTCCTTATGGTCCAATGACATTGTTTGCTTTCAGCCTGGATTAGTGCCTGGATACGTGGCCCAATTCTGACCCATTCAAACCTCTCTGTTTAAATAATGTGGTAAAACAGTCAAAGGGAAACACAATGACTGGGCATGATTCAGTGTCGATGGCCGTCAATAACATTCTCTATATTTGTTTTAATTGAAAGCCCAAGGGGAAGGACTCAGGCCCAATGTGCAGGATAACTCTAAAGTTGAAAGAGTGCATGAGGGGGTCAGGAAAATCCATCTGGAAGTGGGGATGGCAAGTCTCCCATCAATAACTCCAAACTCTTTTCCCAGGTCAGTCCATGCAGGACATGAATACTGCTCCCAGCCCTGGGAACCAAGGACAGGCCTGTACATGAAGGACAGGTTGCACCTAAACTGGAGGGGCACCAATATCCTGGTGGGAGGTTTGCTAAAGCTCTTCAGGAGGTTTAAACTAGTTTGGCAGGGGGATGGGAACCAGAGCTATGGATCAGAGGATAGGATAGCTGTTGAACAGACAGAAATAGTCTGCAGCCAGTCTGTGAGGAAGGATAGACAGTTGATAGGGCAAAGTTACACTCAGTGGAATGGGTTAAAGTGTATCTGTTGCAATGCAAGGAATGTCAGGAATAAGGGAGATGAATTTAGAACATGGATCAGTACTTGGAACTGCGATGTTGTGGCCATTACGGAGACATGGATTTCACAGGGGCAGGAATGTTTGTTAGATATTCCGGGGTTTAGATATTTTCAGAAGAATAGGGAGGGAGGTAAAAGAGGAAGGGGGAGTGGCACTGTTAATTAGGGAGCACACCACAGCTGCAGCAAAGGAGGTAGCTGTGGAGGGTTTGTCTACTGAGTCAGTATGGGGGGGGAAGTCAGAAACAAGAAAAGAGCAGTCACTTTATTGGGAGTTTTCTATAGGCCCTCCAAAAGCAGCAGAGACATGGAGGAACAGATTGGGTGGCAGATCTTGGAAAGGTGGAGAAGTAACAGAGTTGTTGCCATGGGTTACTTCAACTTCCCTAATATTGGGCGAAATTCTCCGACCCCCCAGCAGGGTCGGAGAATCGCCTGGGGCCGCCGAAAATCCGGCCCCCGCCGTGGCAGAGATTCTCCGCCACCCGGGAAGTGGCGGCGGCTGGAATCACGCCACTCCGATCGGAGAGGCCCCTGCGGCGATTCTCCGGCCCGCGATGGGCTGAAGTCCCGCCGCTGGGAGGCCTCTCCCGCCGCCGAGGTTTGAACCACCTCTGGGGGTCGATCGGACCCCGGGGGGTGCCCCCACGGTGGCCAGGCCCGCGATCGGGGCCCCCCGCTCAGACTCCGGGCCAGTGCCCTGGGCGCCTCTGCCATGGCGGAAGCGGAAGAGAAACCCACATCGCGCATGTGCCGGTGGTGACGTCAGCGGCAGCTGGCCACTAACGTCACCGCCGGCGCATGCGCCGAGCGGCGAAAGCCTTTCGGCCAGCCCCGCTGCCGGGGGCGCCGGTTTTTTGCGCCAGTCTTCTGGTGCCAACCAATCCGGCACGGGGCTAGCCCCCAAAGGTGCGGAGAATTCCCCACCTTTGGGGAGGCCCGACCTCGGAGTGGTTGGTGCCACTCCCCTACGCCGGGACCCCCCGTCACGCCAGGTAGGGGAAAATCCCGCCCATTGACTGGAATCTCCTTACTGCAAATGGTTTGGATGGAGCAGATTTTGTCAGGTATGTACAGGAAGGATTCCTGACTCAATATGTGGATTGTCCGACTAAGGGAGAGGCCATATTGGACTTGGTGCTCGGCAACGAACCAAGCCAGGTGTCAGATGTCTCTGTGGGAGAGCATTTCGGTGACAGTGACCACAACTCCTTGACCTTTACCATAGTCATGGAGAGGGATAGGAACACACAGTACGGGAAGGTATTTAATTGGGAAAGGGGAAATTATATTGCTATTAGACAGGAGCTGAAGAGCATAAAGTGGGAACAATTGTTCTTGGGGAAATGTACAACAGTAATGTGGGGATTGTTTAAGGTTATTTAATAGGCTCAAACAGGTTGATATTAAGAAGGAGGATTTGCTGGGCCTTTTGAAAAGCATCAGGGTAGATAAGTCCCCTGGGCCTGATGGGATATACCCAAGGTTACTACGGGAAGCGAGGGAGGAGATTTCTGCGCAGTTGGCGATGCATCCTCGCTCTCCACTGGAGTAGTACCGGATGATTGGAGGGAGGCGAATGTTGTTCCCCTGTTCAAGGAAGGGAATAGGGAAATCCCTGGGTCAGTCTTACATCTGTGGTGAGCAAAATATTGGCAAGGATTCTGAGAGATAGGATTTATGATTATTTAGAAAAACATAGTTTGATTAAAGATAGTCAGCATGGCTTTGTGAGGGGCAGGTCATGCCTCACAAGCCTCATTGAACTCTTTGAGGATGTGACGAGACACATTGATGAAGGTCGGGCAGTGGATGTGGTGTATATGGATTTCAGTAAGGCATTTGATAAGGTTCCCCATGGCAGGCTCATTCAGAAAGTCAGGGGGCATGGGATATAGGGAAATTTGGCTGTCTGGATACAGAATTGGCTGGCTGAAAGAAGACAGTGAGTGGTAGTGGATGGAAAGTATTCTGCCTGGAGGTCGGTGACCAGTGGTGTCCCGCGGGGATCTGTTCTGGGACCTCTGCTCTTTGTGGTTTTTATAAATGACTTGGATGAGGAAGTGGAAGTTTGCCGATTACACAAAGGTTGGGAGAGTTGTAGATAGTGTTGAGGGATGTTGCAGGTGACAACAGGACATTGACAGGATGCAGAGCTGGGATGAGAAGTGGCAGATGGAGTTCGACAATGATAAATGTGAAGTGATTCATTTTGGAAGGTCAAATTTGAATGCTGAATACAGGGTTAAAGGCAGGATTCTTGGAAGTGTGGAGGGACAGAGAGATCTTGGGGTCCACGTAAATAAATCCCTCATTGTTGCCACCCAGGTTGGTAGGGTTGTTAAGAAGGCATATGGTGTGTTGGCTTTCATTAACAGGGGGATTGAGTTTGCGAGCCGCAAGGTTTTGCTGCAGCTTTATAAAACCCTGGTTAGACGACACTTGGAATATTGTGTCCAGTTCTGGTCGCCTCATTATAGGAAGGATGTGGATGCTTTGGAGAGTGTACAGAGGAGATTTACCAGGATGCTGCCTGGACTGGAGGGCATGTCTTATGAAGAAAGGTTGAGGGAGCTAGGGCTTTTCTCACGGAGCGAAGAAGGAAGAGAGGTGACTTGATAGAGGTGTACAAGGTGATGAGGGACATGGATAGAGTAGATAGCCAGAGACTTCTCCCCAGGGTGGAAATGGCTGTCACAAGGGGACAGAATTTTAAGGTGATTGGAGGAAGGTATAGGGGAGATGTCAGAGGGAGGTTCTTTACACAGAGAGTGGTGGGTGCGTGGAATGCACTGCCAGCAGAGGTGGTGGAGTCAGAGTGATTAGGGACATTTAAGCGACTCTTAGACAGGCACATGGACATCAGTAAATTGAAAGGGTGCAGGTTAGGTTAATCTTAGATTAGGATAAATGGTTGGCACAACATCGTGGGCCAAAGGCCCTGTACCGTGCTGTACGGTTCTATATTCTATGTTCTAACACAGTTGTGTTTTGGTGCAAGTTCAGTTGTGTCAAATGGTGATTGATGGTGAGCCTGACGTCAGTGGGAGGGAAGCTGCTGGAGAAGATACTGAGGGATAGGATCTATTCCCATTTGGAAGAAAATGGGCTTGTCAGTGATGGGCAACATGGTTTTGTGCAGGGAAGGTCATGTCTTACCAACTTAATAGAATTCTTTGAGGAAGTGACAAAGTTGATTGATGAGGGAAGGGCTGTAGATGTCATATACATTGACTTCAGTAAGGCATTTGATAAGGTTCCCCATGGTAGGCTGATTGAGAAAGTGAAGTCTCATGGGGTTCAGTGTGTACTAGCTAGATGGATAAAGAACTGGCTGGGCAACAGGAGACAGAGAGTAGTGGTGGATGGAGTATCTAAAAATGGAGAAAGGTGACTAGTGGTGTTCCACAGGGATCCGTGCTGGGACCACTGTTGTTTGTGATCTACATAAATAATCTGGACGAAGGTATAGGTGGTCTGATGAGCAAGTTTGCAGATGACACTAAGATTGGTGGAGAAGCAGATAGTGAAGGGGACTGTCAGAGAAAACAGCAAAATATAGATAGATTGGAAAGTTGGGCGGAGAAATGGCAGATGGAGTTCAATCCGGGCAAATGCGAGGTGATGCATTTTGGAAGATCCAATTCAAGAGCGAACTATACGGTAAATGAAAAAGCCCTGGGGAAAATTGATGTTCAGAGAGATCTGGATGATCAGGTCCATTGTACCTTGAAGGTGGCTGTGCAGGTCGATTGAGTGGTCAAGAAGGCTTACGGCATGCTTGCCTTCATCGGAAGGGGTATTGAGTACAAGAGTTGGCAGGTCATGTTGCAGTTGTATAAGACTTTGGTTCTGCCACATTTGGAATACTGCGTACAGTTCTGGTCGCCACATTACCAAAAGGATGTGGATGCTTTGGAGAAGGTGCAGAGGAGGTTCACCAGGATGTTTCCCGGGATGGAGGGAGCTAGCTATGAAGAGAGGTTGAGGAGATTAGATTGTTTTCATTAGAAAGACGGAGGTTGAGGGGGGACCTCATTGAGGTCTACAAAATCATGAGAGGTATGGACAAGGTGGATAGCAAGAAGCTTTTTCCCAGAGTGGGGGATTCAATTACTCGGGTTCACTAGTTCAAAGTGAGAGGGGAAAGGTTTAAGGGAGATATGCGTGGAAAGTTCATTACGCAGAGGGTGGTGGGTGCCTGGAGGTGTTAGAGGCAGACATGATAGAGTCAGTTAAGATGTATCTAGACAGATACATGATTGGGCAGGGAACAGAGGGTACAGATCCTTAGAAAATAGGTGACAGTTATCGATAGAGGATCTGGATCGGCGCAGGCTTGGAGGGCCGAAGGGCCAGTTCCTGTGCTGTCATTTTCTTTGTTCTTTGTTCTTTGATTTTATTTTCTTGTTTTAGAATTATGATGAGGCGGAATTAGAATCTCGGCAATGGGTTCAAACTGAAGTTGATGCAGAGGATATTGAAAGAGCGCTGGCGATCGGTCTGGAGAAACTATTCAGTTATGCACGCTGTGGGAATGTTGCAGGTATGTCAGATGTTCCTTCAAAGTAACAACAGATTATAAAACAACCGTTCACTCTTTAACCTGTCAGGATTGAAACTTTCTGTACAGACTGACACACTGACCAAAGAATTGTCAATCCCAGAGCGATCCTCGGTCACATGGGACTAGTGGCTTGAGGCGATATTTGGGCTACTTACATACATAGAAATAGACAGAGAAAATAGAAGCAGGAGGAGGCCATTCAGCCCATCGAACCTGCTCCGCCATTCATTATAATCATGACTGATCATCAAGTTCAATACCCTGATCCCAAGTTAAACGTAGGACCTGAAAGGTAGTATCTCAGGATTGCTACCAGTGACATGGGACAGTCAGAGTAGAAATTCAAGAATAGTCAGAATGAATACGTGGTTTGAGAGATGGTGCAGGAGGGAGGGGTTCAGATTTTTGGGACATTGGAACCGGTTCTGGGGGTGGTGGGACCATTACAAACTGGATGGTCTACACCTGGGCAGGACTGGAACCAATGTCCTAGGGGGTGCTTTTGCTAACACTGTTGGGGAGGTTTTAAACTAATGTGGCAGGGGGGTGGGAAGTTTAGGAAGTTACAGGTCAGTAAAGAAGCAACAACTAAAGCAAGTAAGGTACTGGATAATAAACTCAATGTGACTAAGGGGAAGAGTAGACAGGGAAGAGATGATGAACGCAAAGGTGGTCTGGGGTGCATTTGTTTTAATGCAAGAAGTGTAGCAGGTAAGGCAGATGAACTTAGGGCTTGGATCAGTACCTGGGAATATGATGTTATTGGTATTACTGAGACTTGGTTGAGGGAAGGGCAGGACTGGCAACTGAATATCCCAGGGTATAGATGCTTCAGGAGGGATAGAGAGGGAGGTAGAAGGGGTGGAGGAGTTGCATTACTCGTCAGACATGATATCACAACTGTCATTAAGGAGGGCACGATGGAGGATTTGAGCACTGAGGCAATATGGGTGGAGCTGAGAAATAGGAAGGGTGCAGTAACATTGTTGGGACTTCACTACAGGCCTCCCAAAAGCGAGCATGAAGTAGAGGTACAAATATGCAGACAGATTATAGAAAAATGTAGGAGCAATTGGGTGGTAGTGATGGGAGATTTTAACTTCCCCAACATTAGAACATAGAACATAGAACAGTACAGCACAGAACAGGCCCTTCGGCCCTCAATGTTGTGCCGAGCCATGATCACCCGACTCAAACCCACGTATCCACCCTATACCCGTAACCCAACAACCCCCCCTTAACCTTACTTTTATTAGGACACTACGGGCAATTTAGCATGGCCAATCCACCTAACCCGCACATCTTTGGGCTGTGGGAGGAAACCGGAGCACCCGGAGGAAACCCACGCACACAGGGGGAGGACGTGCAGACTCCACACAGACAGTGACCCAGCCGGGAATCGAACCTGGGACCCTGGAGCTGTGAAGCATTTATGCTAACCACCATGCTACCCTGCTGCCCCATTGAATGGGATTCGTGTAGTGTTGGAGGCGTAGATGGAGCAGAGTTTGTAAGGAGCATCCAGGAGAGTTTTTTTAGAGCAGTATGTAAATAGTCCAACTCGGGAAGGGGCCATACTGGACCTGGTATTGGGGAATGATCCCGGCCAGGTGGTTGACGTTTCAGTCGGTGATTACTTTGGGAATAGCGATCACAATTCCGTAAGTTTTAGAATACTCACGGACAAGGACAAGAGGGGTCCGAAAGGAAGAGTGCTAAATTGGGGAAAGGCAGAGTATAACAACATTCGGCAGGAGCTCGGGAATGTGGATTGGGAGCAGCTGTTTAAGGGTAAATCCACATTTGAAATGTGGAAGTCTTTTAAGGAAAGGTTGATTAGAGTGCAGGACAGACATGTTCCTGTGAAAATGAAAGATAGAAATGGCAAGATTAGGGAACCATGGATGACGGGTGAAATTGTGAGACTAGCTAAGATGAAAAAGGAAGCATACATAGGATCGAGGCAACTCAAAACTGATGAAGCTTTGGAGGAATATTGGGAAAGTAGGACAAATCTCAAACGCCCAATAAAGAGGGCTAAAAGGAGTCATGAAATATCTTTGGCTAACAGGGTTAAGGAAAATCCCAAAGCATTTTATTCGTATGTGAGGAGCAAGAGGGTAACTGGAGAAAGGATTGGCCCACTTAAAGACAAAAGAGGGAATTTATGCGTGGACTCAGAGGAAATGGGTGAGATTCTTAATGAGTACTTTGCATCGGTATTCACAAAGGAGAGGGACAAGACGGATGTTGAGGCTAGGGATGGATGTTTAAATACTCTCGGTCAAGTTGTCATACGGAAGGGGGAAGTTTTGGGTATTCTAAAAGACATTAAGGTGGACAAGTTCCCAGGACCGGATGGGATCTATCCCAGGTTACTGAGGGAAGCGAGGGTCGAAATAGCTGGGGCCTTAACAGATATCTTTGCAGCATCCTTGAGCACGGGTGAGGTCCCGGAGGACTGGAGAATTGCTAATGTTGTCCCTCTGTTTAAGAAGGGTAGCAGGGATAATCCAGGGAATTATAGACCTGTGAGCTTGACGTCAGTGGTAGGCAAACTGTTGGAGAAGATACTGAGGGATAGGATCTATTCACATCTGGAAGAAAATAGACTTATCAGTGATAGGCAGCATGGATTTGTGCAGGGAAGGTCATGTCTTACAAACCTAATAGAATTCTTTGAGAAAGTGACAAAGTTAATTGGTGAGGGAAGGGCTGTAGATGTCGTATACATGGACTTTAGAAAGGCGTTTGATAAGGTTTCCCATGGCAGGTTGATGGAAAAAGTGAAGTCGTATGGGGTTCAGGGTGTACTAGCTAGATGGATAAAGAACTGGCTGGGCAACAGGAGACAGAGAGTAGTGGTGGAAGGGAGTGTCTCAAAATGGAGAAGGGTGACTAGTGGTGTTACACAGGTATCCGTGCTCGGACCACTGTTGTTTGTGATCTACATAAATGACCTGGAGGAAGGTATAGGTGGTCTGATGAGCAAGTTTGCAGATGATACTAAGATTGGTGGAGTTGCAGATAGCGAGGAGGACTGTCAGAGAATACAACAAAATATAGATAGATTGGAGAGTTGGGCAGAGATATAGCAGATGGAGTTCAATCCAGGCAAATGCGAGGTGATGCATTTTGGAAGATCAAATTCAAGAGCGGACTATATGGTCAATGGAAGGGTCTTGGGAAAATTGATGTACAGAGAGATCTGGGAGTTCAGGTCCATTGTACCCTGAAGGTGGCAACGCAGGTTGATAGAGTGGTCAAGAAGGCATACAGCATACAGACATACAAAATTATGAGAGGTATGGACAGGGTGGATAGCAACAAGCTTTTCCCAAGAGTGGGGGTGTCAGTTACAAGGGGTCACGATTTCAAGGTGAGAGGGTGAAAGTTTAAGGGAGATGTGCGTGGAAAGTTTTTTACGCAGAGGGTGGTGGGTGCATGGAACGCTTTACCAGCGAAGGTGGTAGAGGTGGGCACGATAGCATCATTTAAGAAGCATCTAGACAGGTATATGAACGGGCGGGAACAGAGGGAAGTAGACCTTGGAAAATAGGAGACAGGTTTAGATAAAGGATCTGGATCGGCGCAGGCTGGGAGGGCCGAAGGGCCTGTTCCTGTGCTGTAATTTTCTTTGTTCTTTGTTCTCATATCCCAGGATCCCCGAAGCACTAAGAGCCATAGATGTTTACAGCATGGTAACAGGCCCTTCGGCCCAGCTTGTCCATGCTGCCCAGTTTCTATCACTAAGCTGGTCCCACTTGCCCGCATCTAGTCCATATCCATCCATACCCACCCTGCCCACGTAACTGTCTAACTGCTTTTTAAAGGACAATATTGTACCCGCCTCTACCACTGCCTGTGGCAGCCCGTTCCAGACCACCCTCTGTGTGAAGAAATGCCCCCTCTGGTCTCTTTTGTATCTCTCCCCTCTCACCGTAAACCTGTGCCCTCTAGTTCCAGACTCCTCTACCTTCGGGAAAAGATGGTGACTATCAACTTATCCATGCCCCTCATTATTTTATAAACCTCTATAAGATCACCCCTAAGCCTCCTACGCTCCAGGGAAAATAGTCACAGCCTATCCAGCCTCTCCTTATAACTCAGACCATCAAGTCCTGGTAGCAGCCTCGTAAATCTCTTCTGTACTCTTTCTAGTTTATCAATATCCTTCCTATAATAGGGTGCCCAGAACTGAACACAGTATTCCATGTGTGGCCTTACCAATGTCTTGTACGACTTCAACAAGATGTCCCAACTCCTGTATTCAATATTCTGGCCAATAAAACCTAGCCTGCTGAATGCCTTCTTCACCACCCTGTCCACCTGTGACTCTGCCTTCAAGGAGCTATGAACCTGTTCCCCTAGATCTCTTTGTTCTGTAACTCTTCCCAACTCCCTACCATTCACTGAGTAGGTCCTGCCCCGATTCGATCCACCAAATACATCACCTCACATTTATCCAAATTAAACTCCATCTGCCATTCATTGGCCCACTGGCCCAATTGGTCAAGATCCTGTTGCAATCTTATAGAACCTTCTTCACTGTCCACTATGGCACCAATCTTGGTGTCATCTGCAAACTTACTAACCATGTCTCCTACATTCTCATCCAAATCATTAATATATATAACAAATCACAGTGGACCCAGCACCGATCCCTGAGGCACACCGCTGGTCACAGGCCTCCAGTTTGAGAAACAACCCTCCACAACCACCCTTTGGCTTCGGTCGCCAAGCCAATTCTGCATCCAATTGGCTACCTCACCCTGGATTCCGTGAGATTTAACCTTTTGCAGCAACCTACCATGCGGTAACTTGTCAAAGGCCTTGCTAAAGTCCATTTGGACAACGTCGACTGCGCTGCCCTCATCTACCTTCTTGGTTACCCCTTCAAAAAATACAAATTGGTGAGACATGATTTTCCCCTCACAAAGCCAGGCTGACTTTCCCTAATTAGCCCTTGCCTGTCTATATGCCTGTAGATCCTGCCCCTCAGAATATCTTCTAACAATTTACCCACGACAGAAGTCAGGCTAACCGGTCTGTAGTTCCCAGGCTTATCCCTACAGCTCTTCTCAAACAAGGGCACAACATTTGCTACCCTCCAATCTTCAGGCACCTCTCCTGTGGCTGTTGATGATCTAAATATCTCAGCTAGGGGGCCGATAATTTCCTCCCTAGCCTCCCACAATGCCCTGGGATACATTTCGTCAGGTCCCTGGGATTTATCTATCTTGATGGGCGTTAATACCTCCAGCACCTCCTTCTCCGTAATATGTACACTCCTCAAGGCATCACTTTTTATTTCTCCAATTTACCGAACATTCCGGATTTTCTAAACATAAGAACATAAGAACATAAGAACTAGGAGCAGGAGTAGGCTATCTGGCCCCTCGAGCCTGCTCCGCCATTCAATGAGATCATGGCTGATCTTTTGTGGACTCAGCTCCACTTTCCGGCCCGAACACCATAACCCGTAATCCCTTTATTCTTCAAAAAACTATCTATCTTTACCTTAAAAACATGTAATGAAGGAGCCTCAACTGCTTCACTGGGCAAGGAATTCCATAGATTCACAACCCTTTGGGTGAAGAAGTTCCTCCTAAACTCAGTCCTAAATTTACTTCCCCTTATTTTGAGGCAATGTCCCCTAGTTCTGCTTTCACCCGCCAGTGGAAACAACCTGCCCGCATCTATCCTATCTATTCCCTTCATAATTTTAAATGTTTCTATAAGATCCCCCCTCATCCTTCTAAATTCCAACGAGTACAGTCCCAGTCTACTCAACCTCTCCTCATTATCCAACCCCTTCAGCTCTGGGATTAACATAGTGAATCTCCTCTGCACACCCTCCAGTGCCAGTATGTCCTTTCTCAAGTAAGGAGACCAAAACTGAACACAATACTCCAGGTGTGGCCTCACTAACACCTTATACAATTGCAACATAACCTCCCTAGTCTTAAACTCCATCCCTCCAGCAATGAAGGACAAAATTCTATTTGCCTTCTTAATCACCTGTTGCACCTGTAAACCAACCTTCTGTTACTCATGCACTAGCACACCCAGGTCTCTCTGCACAGCAGCATGCTTTAATATTTTATCGTTTAAATAATAATCCCGTTTGCTGTTATTCCTACCAAAATGGATAACCTCACATTTGTCAACATTGTATTCCATCTGCCAGACCCGAGCTCATTCACTTAACCTATCCAAATCCCTCTGCAGACTTCCAGTATCCTCTGCACTTTTCGCTTTACCACTCATCTTAGTGTCATCTGCAATTTTGGACACATTGCCCTTGGTCCCCAACTCCAAATCATCTATGTAAATTGTGAACAATTGTGGGCCCAACACGGATCCCTGAGGGACACCACTAGCTACTGATTGCCAACCAGAGAAACACCCATCAATCCCCACTCTTTGCTTTCTATTAATTAACCAATCCTCTATCCATGCTACTACTTTACCCTTAATGCCATGCATCTTTATCTAATGCAGCAACCTTTTGTGTGGAAACTTGTCAAAGGCTTTCTGGAAATCCAGATATACCACATCCATTGGCTCCCCGTTATCTACTGCACTGGTAATGTCCTCAAAAAATTCCACTAAATTATTTAGGCATGACCTGCCCTTTATGAACCCATGCTGCGTCTGCCCAATGGGACAATTTCTATCCAGATGCCTCGCTATTTCTTCCTTGATGATCGATTCCAGCATCTTCCCTATTACCGAAGTTAAACTCACTGGCCTATAATTTCCTGCTCTCTGCCTACCTCCTTTTTTAAACAGTGGTGTCACGTTTGCTAATTTCCAATCCACCGGGACCACCTCAGAGTCTAGTGAATTTTGGTAAATCATCATTAGTGCATCTGCAATTCCCCTAGCCATTTCTTTTAGCACTCTGGGATGCATTCCATCAGGGCCAGGAGACTTGTCTATCTTTAGCCCCATTAGCTTGCCCATAACTACCTCCTTTGTGATAACAATCCTCTCAAGGGCCTCACCTGTCATAGCCTCATTTCTATCAGTCGCTGGCATGTTATTTGTGTCTTCCACTGTGAAGACCGACCCAAAAAACCTGTTCAGTTCCTCAGCCATTTCCTCATCTCCCATTATTAAAACTCCCTTCTCATCCTCTAAAGGACCAATATTTACCTTAGCCACTCTTTTTTGTTTTATATATTTGTAAAAACTTTTACTGTCTGTTTTTATATTCTGAGCAAGTTTACTCTCATACTCTATCTTACTCTTCTTTATAGCTTTTTTAGTAGCTTTCTGTTGCCCCCTAAAGATTTCCCAGTCCTCTAGTCTCCCACCAATCTTTGCCACTTTATATGCTTTTTCCTTCAATTTGATACTCTCCCTTATTTCCTTAGATATCCACGGTCGATTTTCCCTCTTTCTACCGTCCTTCCTTTTTGTTGGTATAAACCTTTGCTGAGCACTGTGAAAAATCACATGGAAGGTTCTCCACTGTTCCTCAACTGTTCCACCATAAAGTCTTTGCTCCCAGTCTACCTTAGCTAGTTCTTCTCTCATCCCATTGTAATCTCCTTTGTTTAAACACATGGCACTGGTATTTGATTTTACTTTCTCACCCTCCATCTGTATTATAAATTCCACCATATTGTGATCGCTCCTTCCGAGAGGATCCCTAACTATGAGATCATGAATCAATCCTGTCTCATTACACAGGACAAGATCTAGGACCGCTTGTTCCCTCGTAGGTTCCATTACATACTGTTCTGGGAACCTATCGCGGATACATTCAATAAACTCCTCCTCAATGTAGCCTTGACCGACCTGGTTAAACCAATCATAAGACCATAAGACATAGGAGTGGAAGTAAGGCCATTCGGCCCATCGAGTCCACTCCACCATTCAATCATGGTTGATTTCAACTCCATTTACCCGCTCTCTCCCCATAGCCCTTAATTCCTCGAGAAATCAAGAATTTATCAATTTCTGTCTTAAAGACACTCAATGTCCCGGCCTCCACCGCCCTCTGTGGCAATGAATTCCACAGACCTACCACTCTCTGGCTGAAGAAATTTCTCCTCATCTCTGTTCTAAAGTGACTCCCTTTTATTCTAAGGCTGTGCCCCCGCGTCCTAGTCTCCCCTGCTAATGGAAACAACTTCCCTACGTCCATCCTATCCAAGCCATTCATTATCTTGTACGTTTCTATTAGATCTCCCCTCAACCTCCTAAACTCCAATGAATATAATCCCACGATCCTCAGACGTTCATCGTATGTTAGGCCTACCATTCCTGGGATCATCCGTGTGAATCTCCGCTGGACCCGCTCCAGTGCCAGTATGTCCTTCCTGAGGTATGGGGCCCAAAATTGCTCACAGTATTCTAAATGGGGCCTAACTAGTGCTTTATAAAGCCTCAGAAGTACATCCCTGCTTTTATATTCCAAGCCTCTTGAGATAAATGACAACATTACATTTGCTTTCTTAATTACGGACTCAACCTGCAAGTTTACCTTTAGAGAATCCTGGACTAGGACTCCCAAGTCCCTTTGCACTTTAGCATTATGAATTTTGTCACCGTTTAGAAAATAGTCCATGCCTCTATTCTTTTTTCCAAAGTGCAAGACCTCGCACTTGCCCACGTTGAATTTCATCAGCCACTTCTTGGACCATTCTCCTAAACTGTCTAAATCTTTCTGCAGCCTCCCCACCTCCTCAATACTACCTGCCCCTCCACCTATCTTTGTATCATCGGCAAACTTGGCCAGAATGCCCCCAGTCCCGTCATCTAGATCGTTAATATATAAAGAGAACAGCTGTGGCCCCAACACTGAACCCTGCGGGACACCACTTCGATTTAAATCCCCCATGATAAACAGTAAATACGGACGAGAAATATTCATTTAGGACCTCTCCAATCCCTTGTGGATCTGCACATAGATAACCCTATTTATCCTGAAGAGACCCTACCCTCTCCCTACTCACCCTTTTACCCTTTATGTATCTGAAAAAGCTCTTTGGATTTTCATTTGCCTTCTCTGCCAAGACAATCTCATGTCCCCTTTTTGCCCTCCTGATTTCTCTCTTAACTCTACTCCGACAAGCCCTGTACTCTTCAAGGGATCCACTTGATCCCAGCTGCCTCAGCCGGTTATATGCCTCCTTCTTCCTTTTGACCATGGCTTTAATATCCCGAGTCATCCAGGGTTCCCTCCTTCTCCCAGCCTTACCCTTCACTCTAAGAGGAATGTGCTCACCCTGAACCCCAGTTAACACCTTTTTGAAAGACCCCCAGTTATTTAATGGTTAATTGTGGTTGAGGCTGATTGTTTAATGGTTAATGGTGGTTGAGGGTGAATGTTTAATGGTTAATGGTGGTTGAGGGTGAATGTTTAATGGTTTATGGTGGTTGAGGGTGAATGTTTAATGGTTAATGGTGGTTGAGGGTGAATGTTTAATGGTTTATGGTGGTTGAGGGTGAATGTTTAATGGTTAATGGTGGTTGAGGGTGAATGTTTAATGGTTAATGGTGGTTGAGGGTGAATGTTTAATGGTTAATGGTGGTTGAGGGTGAATGTTTAATGGTTAATGGTGGTACAGGGTGAATGTTTAATGGTTAATGGTGGTTGAGGGTGAATGTTTAATGGTTAATGGTGGTTGAGGGTGAATGTTTAATGGTTAATGGTGGTTGAGGGTGAATGTTTAATGGTTAATGGTGGTACAGGGTGAATGTTTAATGGTTAATGGTGGTTGAGGGTGAATGTTTAATGGTTAATGGTGGTTGAGGGTGAATGTTTAATGGTTAATGGTGGTTGAGGCTGAATGTTTAATGGTTAATGGTGGTTGAGGCTGAATGTTTAATGGTTAATGGTGGTTGAGGGTGAATGTTTAATGGTTAATGGTGGTTTATGGTGAATGTTTAATGGTTTATGGTGGTTTATGGTGAATGTTTAATGGTTTATGGTGGTTGAGGGTGAACGTTTAATGGTTAATGGTGGTTGAGGGTGAATGTTTAATGGTTAATGGTGGGTGAGGGTGAATGTTTAATGGTTAATGGTGGATGAGGGTGAATGTTTAATGGTTAATGGTGGGTGAGGGTGAATGTTTAAAGATTTATGGTGGATGAGGGTGACTGAGCAGCAGATTTCTGGGAACACCACCATGTAATAATAATAATAATCGCTTATTTTCACGAGTAGGCCTCAAATGAAGTTACTGTGAAACGTCGCGACTTGCCATATTCCGATGCCTGTTCGGGGAGGCTGGTACGGGAATTGATCCCACTTGCTGGCATTGTTCTGCATTACAAGCTAGCTGTTTAGCCCACTGTGCTAAACCAACCCCTTCAGTTGTGGAGCCTACTAAGATAGTGTAACCAGATTGGATTACATATTGCTGGAAAGTGGACAAATAATCATTCTTTATTATAATCTTCATGATTGTCACAAATAGGCTAACATTAACACTGCAATGAAGTTACTGTGAAAATCCTCTAGGGCTGGCTGGTTTAGCACATTGGGCTAAATCGCTGGCTTTGAAAGCAGACTAAGACAGGCCAGCAGCACGGTTCAATTCCCGTACCTGCCTCCCCGAACAGGTGCTGGAATGTGGTGACTAGGGGCTTTTCACAGTAACTTCATTGAAGCCTACTCGTGACAATAAGCGATTTTCATTTCATGCTCCTGTTTGCTTCCCGAAACAGTGGGTTTGAATTCATTCCAGAAAGTAATTATTTAATTTCAAGTTACCAGGCTGCCTGGAAACAGCTTTTTCATTGATGGTAGAGAGAGAGAGACTCCAAGATACTTCTCTGTCTGAATACAGCAGTTAAAAGTGAAAATGAAAGTAAAACTCAGAGCCACAGCCCAGCTCCGCCCACACAATGACATCACTGAAGCCATGTGATAAGACAAAACATTTCTAAAATTGACAACCCACGACACTCTACACAGACAGTGACCCAAGCCGGGAATCGAACCCGGGTACCTGGTGCTGTGAAGCAACAGTGCTAACCACTGTGCTACCGTGCCGCCCATGTGTGTCCCCAGAGCAGTGCCCTAAGTCTCTGGATTACTGGCCCAGCAACAATACCACTACGCCACTGCCTCTCATTTCGCTGCTCACCACTCTGCCGGGCAAACCAGTTCTTACCTTCCATCTCCATGCCCAGCGAGACTTCATGGACAGCACCATGCTGCTGGACACATGGACAGTCCTGTGTCACCGTTTCCTGTTCAATACTGTGCCAGCTTGGCGAGTACAGGGCTCTCCTCCTCCCCTTCCAGCAGTGACACAGACCAGTGTCTATCTGGACAGCTCTGTGCTGTCTGCCCTTCCAGCAGTGACACACACCAGTGTCTATCTGGACAGCTCTGTGCTGTCTGCCCTTCCAGCAGTGACACAGACCAGTGTCTATCTGGACAGCTCTGTGCTGTCTGCCCTTCCAGCAGTGACACACACCAGTGTCTATCTGGGCAGCTCTGTGCTGTCTGCCCTTCCAGCAGTGACACAGACCAGTGTCTATCTGGGCAGCTCTGTGCTGTCTGCCCTTCCAGCAGTGACACACACCAGTGTCTATCTGGGCAGCTCTGTGCTGTCTGCCCTTCCAGCAGTGACACACACCAGTGTCTATCTGGGCAGCTCTGTGCTGTCTGCCCTTCCAGCAGGGACACACACCAGTGTCTATCTGGGCAGCTCTGTGCTGTCTGCCCTTCCAGCAGTGACACAGACCAGTGTCTATCTGGGCAGCTCTGTGACACTCAGCAGCCTCCACAACAAAGGTACAAAGTTTGACCAGGGGAGGAGTGTGAGGTGTGTTGTGGGGGTCAGGGGGGTTGTTCTGATGGCTTGAAGATGTCAAGATGGCAATGTGGAAGCAGGATTGTGAAAGGGGTGTAGGGGGATAGGGCAGGCGGTGGGTGGGGCGGGGGGGGGGGGGTGGTAGGGTAAGGGGGGGTCACGATTCCAGGCAGAGGGGCAAGGAGGTGGATGAAGAAAATGAAGAATGGAAGGCAGAGGGAAGACCAATGGGAGGGAGGCTGCAGCTCGATAAGGATGGTGAAAAGTTCGCAAACAATGGGGACTTTCAAACGGGCGCGAGAGGGAGAGCCAGCCGGGACTTTCAAACGGGCGCGAGAGGGAGAGGCAGCCGGGACTTTCAAACGGGCGCGAGAGGGAGAGGCAGCCGGGACTTTCAAACGAGCGCGAGAGGGAGAGGCAGCCGGTACCGATCCTGTTTTTCTTTTAATATAAGGCGGGAACCGGAAGTACGACCCACGGACTTCTGGCAAAGTTTATTTTCCCCCTAGCCAATAATTCTGGTGGAGAGGAAACCCGAGACACTACACGTATAGTGTCTCCCACCCGCCCTCCTCCTCTAACCTAATAATAAGACCCATTGATGTGAGCAGGTAAGTGCTATATTGTATTATTATTTTTTATTTATTTTATATTTGTTAACCAGAACTTGGTTGGAACTTAGAGGGATGGCAGTGAAGGCAGTGCAATGTTCCTCCTGCAGGATGTTTGAGGTGAGGGACGCCGTTAGTGTCCCTGCTGATTTTACCTGCAGGAAGTGCAGACAGCTCCAGCTCCTACAAGACCGAATTAGGGAACTGGAGCTGGAGTTGGATGAACTTCGGATCATTCGGGATGCAGAGGGGGTCATAGATAGGAGCTTCAGGGAAGTAGTTACACCAAAGACTGGAGATAGATGGGTAACTGTAAGAGGGACTGGGAAGAAGCAGTCAGTGCAGGGACCCTCTGCGGTCGTCCCCCTGAGTAACAAGTATACCGTTTTGGATACATGTGGGGGGGGGGGACTTACCAGGGGTAAGCCATGGGGTACGGGCCTCTGGCACGGAGTCTGTCCCTGTTGCTGAGAAGGGAAGGGGGGAAAGGAGTAGAACATTAGTAATTGGGGACTCAATAGTCAGGGGCACAGATAGGAGATTTTGTGGGAGCGAGAGAGACTCACGTTTGGTATGTTGCCTCCCAGGTGCAAGGGTGCGTGATGTCTCGGATCGTGTTTTCCGGGTCCTTAAGGGGGAGGGGGAGCAGCCCCAAGTCGTACTCCACATTGGCACTAACGACATAGGTAGGAAAGGGGACAAGGATGTCAGGCAGGCCTTTAGGGAGCTAGGATGGAAGCTCAGAGCGAGAACAAACAGAGTTGTTATCTCTGGGTTGTTGCCCGTGCCATGTGATAGTGAGACGAGGAATAGGGAGAGAGAGCAATTAAACACGTGGCTACAGGGATGGTGCAGGTGGGAGGGATTCAGATTTCTGGATAACTGGGGCTCTTTCTGGGGAAGGTGGGACCTCTATAGACAGGATGGTCTACATCTGAACCTGAGGGGCACCAATATCCTGGGGGGGAGATTTGTTAGTGCTCTTTGGGGGGGTTTAAACTAATTCAGCAGGGGCATGGGAACCTGGATTGTAGTTTTGGGGTACGGGAGATTGAGAGTATAGAGGTCAGGAGCACAGATTTGACTTCGCAGGAGGGCGCCAGTGTTCAGGTAGGTGGTTTGAAGTGTGTCTACTTCAATGCCAGGAGTATACGAAATAAGATAGGGGAACTGGCAGGATGGGCTGGTACCTGGGACTTCGATGTTGTGGCCATTTCAGAGACATGGATAGAGCAGGGACAGGAATGGTTGTTGCAGGTTGAGGGGTTTAGGTGTTTTAGTAAGCTCAGAGAAGGGGGCAAAAGAGGGGGAAGTGTGGCGCTGCTAGTCAAGGACAGTATTACGGTGGTAGAAAGGATGCAAGATGGGGACTCTTCTTCCGAGGTAGTATGGGCTGAGGCTAGAAACAGGAAAGGAGAGGTCACCCTGTTGGGAGTTTTCTATAGGCCACCTAATAGTTCTAGGGATGTAGAAGAAAGGATGGCGAAGATGATTCTGGAAAAGAGCGAAAGTAACAGGGTAGTTGTTATGGGAGACTTTAACTTTCCAAATAATGACTGGAAAAGATATAGTTCGAGTACATTAGATGGGTCGTTCTTTGTACAATGTGTGCAGGAGGGTTTCCTGACACAATATGTTGACAGGCCAACAAGAGGCGAGGCCACATTGGATTTGGTTTTGGGTAATGAACCAGGCCAGGTGTTAGATCTGGAGGTAGGTGAGCACTTTGGAGACAGTGACCACAATTCGGTGACCTTTACGTTAGTGATGGAAAGGGATAAGTATACCCCGCAGGGCAAGAGTTATAGCTGGGGGAAGGGCAATTATGATGCCATTAGACATGACTTAGGATGTGTAGGTTGGAGAAGTAGGCTGCAAGGGTTGGGCACACTGGATATGTGGAGCTTGTTCAAGGAACAGCTATTGCGTGTTCTTGATAAGTACGTACCAGTCAGGCAGGGAGGAAGGGGTCGAGCGAGGGAACCGTGGTTTACCAAAGAAGTGGGGTCTCTTGTTAAGAGGAAGAAGGAGGCCTATGTGAAGACGAGGCGTGAAGTTTCAGTTGGGGCGCTTGATTGTTACAAGGAAGCGAGGAAGGATCTAAAGAGAGAGCTAAGACGAGCAAGGAGGGGACATGAGAAGTCTTTGGCAGGTAGGATCAAGGAAAACCCAAAAGCTTTCTATAGGTATGTCAGGAATAAAAGAATGACTAGGGTAAGAGTAGGGCCAGTCAAGAACAGTGGTGGGAAGTTGTGTGTGGAGGCTGAGGAGATAAGCGAGATACTAAATGAATACTTTTCGTCAGTATTCACTCAGGAAAGAGATAATGTTGTGGAGGAGAATGCTGAGACCCAGGCTATTAGAATAGATGGCATTGAGGTGCGTAGGGAAGAAGTGTTGGCAATTCTGGACAAGGTGAAAATAGATAAGTCCCCGGGGCCTGATGGGATTTATCCTAGGATTCTCTGGGAAGCCAGGGAAGAGATTGCTGAGCCTTTGGCTTTGATTTTTATGTCATCATTGGCTACAGGAATAGTGCCAGAGGACTGGAGGATAGCAAATGTGTTCCCTTTGTTCAAGAAGGGGAGTAGAGATAACCCCAGTAACTATAGGCCGGTGAGCCTCACGTCTGTTGTGGGTAAAGTCTTGGAGAGGATTATAAGAGATACGATTTATAATCATCTAGATAGGAATAATATGATTAGGGATAGTCAGCATGGTTTTGTGAAGGGTAGGTCATGCCTCACAAACCTTATCGAGTTCTTTGAGAAGGTGACTGAACAGGTAGACGAGGGTAGAGCAGTTGATGTGCTGTATATGGATTTTAGTAAAGCGTTTGATAAGGTTTCCCACGGTCGGCTATTGCAGGAAATACGGAGGCTGGGGATTGAGGGTGATTTAGAGATGTGGATCAGAAATTGGCTAGTTGAAAGAAGACAGAGGGTGGTGGTTGATGGGAAATGTTCAGAATGGAGTTCAGTTACGAGTGGCGTACCACAAGGATCTGTTCTGGGGCCGTTGCTGTTTGTCATTTTTATAAATGACCTAGAGGAGGGCGCAGAAGGTTGGGTGAGTAAATTTGCAGACGACACTAAAGTCGGTGGAGTTGTAGACAGTGCGGAAGGATGTTGCAGGTTACAGAGGGACATAGATAAGCTGCAGAGCTGGGCTGAGAGGTGGCAAATGGAGTTTAATGTGGAGAAGTGTGAGGTGATTCACTTTGGAAAGAATAACAGGAATGCGGAATATTTGGCTAATGGTAAAATTCTTGGTAGTGTGGATGAGCAGAGGGATCTCGGTGTCCATGTACATAGATCCCTGAAAGTTGCCACCCAGGTTGATAGGGTTGTGAAGAAGGCCTATGGTGGGATGGCCTTTATTGGTAGAGGGATTGAGTTCCGGAGCCATGAGGTCATGTTGCAGCTGTACAAAACTCTGGTACGGCCGTATTTGGAGTATTGCGTACAGTTCTGGTCGCCTCATTATAGGAAGGACGTGGAAGCTTTGGAATGGGTGCAGAGGAGATTTACCAGGATGTTGCCTGGTATGGAGGGAAAATCTTATGAGGAAAGGCTGATTGACTTGAAGTTGTTTTCGTTAGAGAGAAGAAGGTTAAGAGGTGACTTAATAGAGGCATACAAAATGATCAGAGGATTACATAAGGTGGACAGTGAGAGCCTTCTCCCGCGGATGGAGGTGGCTAGCACGAGGGGACATAGCCTTAAATTGAGGGGTAATAGATACAGGACAGAGGTCAGAGGTAGGATTTTTACGCAATGAGTGGTGAGGCCGTGGAATGCCCTACCTGCAACAGTAGTGAACTCGCCAACATTGAGGGCATTTAAAAGTTTATTGGATAAGCATATGGATGATAATGGCATAGTGTAGGTTAGATGGCCTTTAGTTTTTGACTTCCCATGTCAGTGCAATATCGTGGGCCGAAGGGCCTGTACTGCGCTGTATCGTTCTATGTTCTATGTTCTATGTTCTATGTAATGGGGTCAAAAGGCAGCTACACAATTCACTGGACGGCCAAGCATTAAAACACCAGAGGCTGTGGGTGGAGATCCATGTGGGGCATCAGCATCTGACAGGTGATGGGCTGTGGAGGCAGGGAGGGGGGTGTGAGGGGGTAGATCTCGGGGGGGGGGGGGGCAGGGAGGGGGGTGTGGGTCTCGGGAGGGAGGCAGGGAGGGGGGTGGATTGAGGAACAGACTGTCCCTCGAGGCTGTGGGGCTTTCCCAGCTGGGTGTTAACGTGCTGCACAGTCTGGTGAAGGGAGGGGGCTGCACAGAGTGAGATGAGTGAGCTGGACTGACATTTCAATATGGTGTCGGCACTCACACTACGAATGGGAGCCAGTGGCGGACTGGGTCTAAAATTATTGGTTGCCAGGAGACAAAGGGGGCCCACCCACAACTACAATGCTATCATTTAATTTTCATAACGAATAAATAACATTTTCAAAAAATACATATGGAAAAAAGGTACAACTAAAATTTTTGTGGAAAAATGTGTATTTCTTAGTAATTACAGTGTACATGTACTGTACATATTACTGGCAGTAGATACCAAATGTAAATGCAGAATGGTATAATTGAATTTTTAATTTAAAAAAAATTTTGAAGTAATTGGTTGATATTATTAAATAGTTTACTGCACAATTTACACATTAACAGATAGTTAAAAAGCACAATAGAGCATTGCATGCAGTCCACTATATTAAGAGCAATCGTTTGTGTTCGCTAGATGATTGTGCGAATCTGCCAATAATTGCTTCTGCATCCAATTCATCTAACAATTCCTTTTCAATGGATAGCAACATGTATGATTCCAAATTCTCCTCAGACAGCGAATTTCTTAACCTTGTCTTTATGATCTTTAGCTTTGAAAATGTCCTCTCACATTGGACTTGAGTAACTGCTAGTGTGCAGATGACTTTATGAAGTTCATAAAGGTTATCATATGCCTTGTCATGAAGTCTGTTGGATGCCAGAATTTTTAGTAGACACGATGGGCAAGTGCTGCAAATTATACAATTGTTGCAACTGGAATCCATATTCTCACCATCATTAAGCATTAGCTTTAATACATCAAAGTTTGAAGCAAAAGAAAACAATTCCAATATTACTTGATCTTTGCTGATTTGTGGAAACAGCTTAATAATACCTTCCAATGCTTCATCTTCAAGGCCCTTCTCTGCAATAGTTTTAAACTTTGCTGGGTCCAAGCAGGACAAATCTTTATACAACTGTTTGTGTTGTACAAAGCGTGATTCTAGTGACTGGACAATGCGATCCATTATTAGGTTAAACACATTTACTCGAAAATCAGCTAGAGAATCTGAGGAATTTCTTTCATCATCAATAAGCTCATCTGCCATTCTTTTCTTCTTCCTCTGCCTCTTAACTGGCAATGCTGTTTCCAACGCATCAATTTCCAATGTTTGATTTTCATCCATATTCATCTGTGAAATCCTGTCATTACATTTATTTACAAATTCCAAAGCCTTGCTGTGAACGTTATCAAATGTTCTTGTCTGTTCCTTCAACTTTGTTGTAGCTGAATCTACCAAACTCCATGCAGTAAACATATCTAAACCACTTGTCTGTAGATAACTTGATAACGGAGTTGTAGTTTCAAATATATACAAGTAAGTAAATGTTGTCAATATGGTTTCAAACTTTAGAAGACTTTGAAGTAAAACATTTGCTTCATGTTTTGTTTTTGCATCAAACTTTTCTGAATCTTGTATCATTGATAAGCATGTCAATAGATTTACGAAAGTATTGGCAGCGGCATCATCAAAACGTCCAAATATAGTTGTTGCTGCATTGGATTTTCAAGACCATCTGGTCTCACCAATTAGCTTTAATCGTTTCATTTTTTCTTGTCCTAGATGTTTTCCAACAACTTCTATCCATACAGCCATTCTCTTGTACGATGCTTTCACAAAAGTTGCTATATTCTGGAGCAAATTGAAAAAAGAAACTGCAGGCACACAACATTTTGTTGTTTCAGTTATCACCAAATTCAAGACATGGGCACAGCACCATATCTGAACATGTTGATCAGCCACATCAGCAATTTGACTTTGTAAACCATTATACTGGCCATGGTAGCTTGCAGCGCCATCTGTGCTATCAGATAAACATTTTTGGGGGTCAATTTTAAGATGCTGTACTGTTTCAATCAATAGATCAAAAAGTCCCTGTCCTGTACCATCATTACTTGGCACAACTGAAAGTACTCGCTCACAGATAATACCTTTAAGCACATACCGAATAATAATGCTAAACTGATCGATGGATGAATTATCTTGTGTTGAATCAACCTGAATAGAATAATATTTTGCTTGAGAAACTTCATGACTAATTCTTTCTTGTATCATATTCTTCTTAATTTTGATTAACATGTTTATAGTTGTTTTACTCAGGTATGTAACAAGTCCACCACGGCCTTTACTTTGAGCCTTACCTTGTTGCTCTAATCGTTTGATTCTTTGTTTAGACTTGTTTTGCACTGCACAAACTTGAGCTGCCATAATGGGGTCATATTTTGCCATCAACCGCACTGTAGCTAAAAAATTGCCTTGATTCAGAACCTCATTATCTAGAGCATAGGCCGATTCATTTCTGTGACCTCGAAAAGGAAGTGCTTGCTTGCCTAACATCTTTATGATGTCTATAATCCACATGACAATACTTCTCTGCTTCAATACTTCTTCTTTCCTTTTAATTAGTGATGCTGCAAAAAATTTATCTAAGGTGCCATCATTAACCACACTGATATATTGCTGAGCATTTCTGACATGTGTTGTTGTCGATTCATGTAAAGTCAAGCTCTGGCCTGTAGTCACTATAAGCATCTATTTTCTTTGTTATATGTTAGCCATTTTCTTGGGACTGAGTCGTTCATAATTTTCCTCTCATACAAACGAGCATCAAATGGCAGATCATCAAGTGGCTGAAGTGGATGTTCAGCAAAAAACTTTTTTAGCTTTGCTCGTGATGGATATTGGAAGATTCCAGTATTTGATCTTTCATTTTCTTGCATAGGTTCATTTACAGGATGTGCTTCAGAAACCAAGTCATTTATGCTTGAAGGAATATCTGATTCCCTGTCACTAGTTGAAGCTATGTGTTCAGATGTTGCAACTACAGGCAATACAGATACCGGAACAAGGAAGCCAGAAGAAATATTGGGCCTGGGTTAATTAGTAATGGATGCACTTGTATTTGTCTCTACGTTCAAAGTAGCTCATCTCTGTTCTTGTAACTCGCATGTCATTGCATCATCACCATGAGCATTGTGTCTTGCTTCTTGATTATTTGTTGCAGAACTGGATATTGATGTGGATTGTGTTTGTGGTATTATAAACTCTGTAATAGGCCTGCATTGCTTGGTTGATTCCTTCCTTTCTGCTTCTTTTTGTTCTTTGCGTTTTAGTGACCCAGATTTATGCTTTTTCTTTTCCATGCTGGTAGGGGTAATATTCCAGAAATAAAAACTTAATTAAAAATAGCCCACATTGGGAAAAATGAATATTGATGATTGCAAGAATAACTTGAAGGAACGCCAGATAAGCCCCTACTTGATAAAAAATATAAAATAACTTACTTACACTTCAATAGCCTATGTTCATTAGTCAATATTACTGTGGCCGATGCAGCATCAGAAGAGGAGACAATCCACTGTCCAGTGTTCACACCAGCAAGCAACTGAGACAACTGTTGAAACGTAGAAGTTTGGTCTGACTATAGTAAGACATTAAGAATGGTCCCACGACCAAAGTTAACATGTCCAGTTTGATACCAGTGTAGTGTTACAAGTCACAACCCTTTGAATTTACCGATCATGGCTTATCACTTCAATATCTTTGACCTCATGATTCATGGTCAAAGGTACCGCTTCTCCTTTTCGGTGACCTCACGACCCTATGTACTGCTTGATATCCTTTCAAGTTGCCGACCATCTCAAATCACGAACTGTAACTTTATCTTAAATTCACACACTCTTGTTGAAAATGTGGATTTCTAACTATGTCTGACCTGGGTGAACCAGCCCCCCCCCTCCCCCCCCCCACTCCTTTTCACATCCGTTTAACACTGCTTCGTTCCTTCATACAGAGTGATTATTTGTTTGTTTCTTTATTGCATTTTTATTTGGTATTGCTCTTTTTAAAAACAATTATATTTTATTAAGTTAGAATACAAATCTCAGGAAAGAAGTTGGAGATTTATTTATCTAATTAATTATAATTTTTAAGGGCCCTTCAGAGATTCACGGGCCCCTTCTTGGCTCTCCGGGCCCCGGACCGATGTACCGGCTGAACCAAGACTACTGCTTGATATCCTTTGAAGTTGCCGACCATCTCAAATCACGATTTGTAACTTTATCTTTAAATTCATACACTCTTGCTGAAAACATGGAATTTCCTTAATTATTCCCGACCTGGGCCCCCCTGTTCCACATCCTTCCACTACCTCCCCTGCTTCGTTCCTTTTCATGCACTGCTTATTTGTGTCCTGTTCTCTTTTTTTTTCTTATTCCTTTTTATTACTAAAACAGTTGTCTGTGTTTCTTTCTTTATTGCATTTTATTTGATATAGGGGGCCCACTTCATCAGGGGCCCACTTGCCATCGGGCAAGCTGGCACCCTGGCCAGTCCGCCACTCAATGGGACCATGCTGGGCACGTGCTGATTGATTTGATTTATTGTCACATGTACCGAAGTACAGTGAAAAGTATTTTTCTGCGGCCGAGGGAACGTACACAGTACGTACAAAGCAGACAAAATAATAATCAACAGAGAACATTGACATACGGAACATCGACAGTGACTGGTTACAGTGCGGAGCAAGGGGTCAAACAAAGCAAAAACATGAGCAAGAGCAGCATAGAGCATCGTGAATAGTGTTCGTACAGGGAACAGATCAGTCCGGGGGGGAGTCGTTGAGGAGTCCAGTAGCTGTGGGGAAGAAGCTGTTCCGATACATCACGCTGGTGTTGCTGTTTGTAAGTCGGAAGTAGGAATACTGACTTGTGGTTGGATTTGCCAAAGTGTGGTTGGGGAATGGAGCGGGAGAATCCTTTGATGCCCGTGTAGCAGTGGTCCAGGGTGTTTGTACCTCTGGCAAAGCAGGAGATATGTTGATGGAGTTTGGGTGGAACATTCCTGAGGTTGGCCTGGTTGAAGTTTCCAGCCACGATTGTCAGGGCTTCAGGATGATTTGTTTGGTTGTTGTTGATGGTGGAGTTAGTTCATCAAGTGCTGCTCTACATCCTGGCTACTTGTTCATTTGCATATTCCATTAAAGTGATATCACAACATTTTCCACATTTCAACAAAGTCACCCTGCCCCCTCACCTGTAACTTTTTACTCCCCGTAAGCTGATTACCCAGTTAAATTCTCTGTCTCTCTGTCTACAGGTACTGTTGTCCCTCTCGCTGCACCTTGGGGAGTTTTTGGATATTTGGAAAATGGCAAAATACAACAAAGATTCAGTGTATTTCTCTGGATAGTTCCCGAAGTCAACAACCCACCTGAACCAACAGATCCAACAGTTACATTACAAACTGGGCCTCGTGTTTGGTACTACAGCAGGTGAGTTTAGTGACTGATATATTGTGATTGATGTTTCCTTTCTCTCAGCTCTTGTATCAACATCACTCAGCCTGGGGCGGGATTCTCCCGTTTTGAGTGCCGTGGTGTGGGCGGGAATGTGGAGTGTTCCTGCTGCGGCTTCTTGCCGGAAAACACTCTGAATCTTCCCACCCATCATTAATTATTCCCCTGGGTGTTTTCCGCTGTTTTCAGCAGTGGGTCAGGCCTGGATGGTGTGGAGTCCGCCCTCCTGCCCGGGTGTCATATTGAAAAGATGGCCAACAACACTGAGCCATGTTGACAAAAGAAGGTGGACCTCCTGAAAATGCAGATAGATTTCCAGGAACATTGGTCACCCAGAAACAGGCCAGCAGAAGGACCCCCTCCAGAACACATAATACGGAAGATTCAAGGGCCCAATCTGCCCCACCCCACTGCTGTGATGTTCCAGGGTCCAGGGTTGTGGGTGCTCCCCATCCTCAACTCTGTGGGCAGCGCAGGCATCCTGACTTTGGCACACTACATTGTGAAGAATGTTTCTCACACTGGCGTTTTCCCGCAGGAATGGCAGAGGATTGGTTTGCACTGAGTGCTGAATTTGGGTGCATTTGAGTGCTATAGGGAGAGTTTGGTGACTGAGGGAGTGCTGAATTTGGGTGCATTTGAGTGCTATAGTGAGAGTTTGGCAACTGAGGGAGTGCTGAATTTGACTGCATTTGAGTGCTATAGTGAGAGTTTGGTGACTGAGGGAGTGCTGCATTTGGGTGCATTTGAGTGCTATAGTGAGAGTTTGGTGACTGAGGGAGTGCTGAATTTGGTGCATTTGAGTGCTATAGTGAGAGTTTGGTGACTGAGGGAGTGCTGAACTTGGGTGCATTTGAGTGCTATAGTGAGAGTTTGGTAACTGAGGGTGTGCTGCATTTGGGTGCATTTGAGTGCAATAGTGAGAGTTTGGTAACTGAGGGAGTGCTGAATTTGGGTGCAATTGAGTGCTATAGTGAGAGTTTGGTGACTGAGGGAGTGCTGAATTTGGGTGCATTTGAGTGCTATAGTGAGAGTTTGGTGACTGAGGGAGTGCTGAATTTGGGTGCATTTGAGTGCTATAGTGAGAGTTTGGTGACTGAGGGAGTGCTGAATTTGGGTGCAATTGAGTGCTATAGTGAGAGTTTGGTGACTGAGGGAGTGCTGAATTTGGGTGCATTTGAGTGCTACAGTGAGAGTTTGGTGACTGGGGGAGTGCTGAATTTGGGTGCATTTGAGTGCTATAGTGAGAGTTTGATGACTGAGGGAGTGCTGCATTTGGGTGCATTTGAGTGCTATAGGGAGAGTTTGGTGACTGAGGGAGTGCTGAATTTGGATGCAATTGAGTGCTATAGTGAGAGTTTGGTGACTGAGGGAGTGCTGCATTTGGGTGCATTTGAGTGCTATAGTGAGAGTTTGGTGACTGAGGGAGTGCTGAATTTGGGTGCATTTGAGTGCTATAGGGAGAGTTTGGTGACTAAGGGAGTTACGTGAGGCGGGAGGAAGGTGCTCCTTTGATTTCGTTTCCAACATTTCCTCAAACAGCAAGAAGGGAGCAGGGAGTATACAGAGAGTACAGCTTATTGGGAGCAGAGTCGGAGGGAGTATACAGAGAGTACAGCTTATTGGGAGCAGAGTCAGAGTGAGTATACAGAGAGTACAGCTTATTGGGAGCAGAGTCAGAGGGCGGAGATACAGAGAGTGCAGCTTATTGGGAGCAGAGTCAGAGGGAGTATACAGAGAGTACAGCTTATTGGGAGCAGAGTCGGAGGGAGTTTACAGAGAGTACAGCTTATTGGGAGCAGAGTCAGAGGGAGTATACAGAGAGTACAGCTTATTGGGAGCAGCGTCAGAGGGAGTATATAGAGAGTACAGCTTATTGGGAGCAGAGTCAGAGGGCGGTGATACAGAGAGTACAGCTTATTGGGAGCAGAGTCAGAAGGAGTATACAGAGAGTACAGCTTATTGGGAGCAGAGTCAGAGGGAGTATATAGAGAGTACAGCTTATTGGGAGAAGAGTCAGAGGGAGTATACAGAGAGTACAGCTTATTGGGAGCAGAGTCAGAGGGAGTATATAGAGAGTACAGCTTATTGGGAGCAGAGTCAGAGGGAGTATATAGAGAATACAGCTTATTGGGAGCAGAGTCAGAGGGCGGAGATACAGAGAGTGCAGCTTATTGGGAGCAGAGTCAGAGGGAGTATACAGAGAGTACAGCTTATTGGGAGCAGAGTCAGAGGGCGGAGATACAGAGAGTGCAGCTTATTGGGAGCAGCGTCAGAGGGAGTATACAGAGAGTACAGCTTATTGGGAGCAGAGTCAGAGGGCGGTGATACAGAGAGTACAGCTTATTGGGAGCAGAGTCGGAGGGAGTATACAGAGAGTACAGCTTATTGGGAGCAGAGTCGGAGGGAGTATACAGAGAGTACAGCTTATTGGGAGCAGAGTCGGAGGAAGTATACAGAGAGTACAGCTTATTGGGAGCAGAGTCGGAGGGAGTATACAGAGAGTACAGCTTATTGGGAGCAGAGTCGGAGGAAGTATACAGAGTACAGCTTATTGGGAGCAGAATCGGAGGGCGGTGATCCAATTGGTCCACAGGGCAGCTATATTCTGTAAGGTAACGGGCAATGGAGGCTAGGGCAGTTGCATGCTCCTCCTGTAGGATGTGGGTGGTGAGGGATACAATCGATGTCCCCGTGGACTATACCTGCGGGATGTGCACCCAACTCCAGCTCCTCAGACACCGTGTTAAGGAACTGGAGCTGGAGCTGAATGAACTTCAGATCATCCGGAAGGCAGAGGGGTTTATAGAGAAGAGTTACAGGGAGGTAGCCACACCCAAGGTACAAGACAAGAGTAGCTGGGTTACAGTCAGGGGAAAGAAAACGAACGGGCAGACAGTGCAGGGATCCCTCGTGGCCATTCCCCTTCAAAGCAAGTGTACTGTTTAGGATGATGTTGAGGGGATGACCTACCGGGGGAAGGCCCTAGCGGCCAGTTCTCTCGCACTGCGTCTGGCTCTGTGGCTCAGAAGGGAAGGGGGGAGAATAGAAAAGCAATAGTAGTAGGAGATTCAATGGTTAGGGGAATAGATAGGAGATTCTGTGGTCGCGAGCGAGACTCCCGGAAGGTTTGATGCCTCCCGGGTGCCTGGGCCAGGGATGTCTCAGATCGTGTCTTCAGGATCCTGAAGGGGTAGGGTGAGCAGCCAGAAGCCGTGGTGCACATTGGTACCAACGACGTAGGTAGGAAAAGGGGTGGGATGTAATAAACGAGTTTAGGGAGTTAGGCTGGAAGTTAAAAGCCTGGACAGAGAGAGTTGTCATCTCTGGTTTGTTGCCGGTGCCACGTGATAGCGAGGCTAGGAATAGGGAGAGAATGCAGTTGAACACGTGGCTGCAGGAATGGTGTAGGAGAGAGGGCTTCAGGTATTTGGATAATTGGAGCGCATTCTGGGGAAGGTGGGACCTGTACAAGCAGGACGGGTTTGCATCTGAACCAGAGGGGCACCAATATCCTGGGAGGGAGGTTTTCTAGTACTCTTCGGGAGGGTTTAAACTAATTTGGCAGGGGAATGGGAACCAGATTTTATTCCAGCAACTAAGGTAGCTGATGTTCAGGATGTCAAAGCGAGTAGTGAAGCAGTGGGGAAGGTAACACTGACAAAGGAGAGTACTTGCTGGCAAGGAGATGGGTTGAAGTGTATATACTTCAAAGCAACGAGCATCAGGAATAAGGTGGGTGACCTTAAGGCATGGATCGGTACTTGGGACGACGATGTGGTGGCCATCACAGAAACTTGGATAGAAGAGGGGCAGAAATGGTTGCTGGAGGTTCCTGGTGAAAGATGTTTCAATAAGATTAGGGAGGGTGGTAAAAGAGGTGGTGGGGTTGCATTGTTAATTAGAGATAGTATAACAGCTGCAGAAAGGCAGTTCGAGGGGGATCTGCCTACTGAGGTAATATGGGTTGAAGTCAGAAATAGGAAAGGAGCAGTCACCTTGTTGGGAGTTTTCTATAGGCCCCCCAATAGCAGCAGAGATGTGGAGGAACAGATTGGGAAATAGATTTTGGAAAGGTGCAGAAGTCACAGGGTAGTAGTCATGGGTGACTTCAACTTCCCAAGTATTGAGTGGAAACTCTTTAGATCGAATAGTTTGGATGGGGTGGTGTTTGTGCAGTGTGTCCAGGAAGCTTTTCTAACACAGTATGTAGATTGTCCGACCAGAGGGGAGGCCATATTGGATTTGGTACTTGGTAATGAACCAGGGCAGGTGATAGATTTGTTAGTGGGGGAGCATTTTGGAGATAGTGACCACAATTCTGTGACTTTCACTTTAGTAATGGAGAGAGATAGGTGCGTGTAACAGGGCAAGGTTTACAATTGGGGGAAGGGTAAATATGATGCTGTCAGATAAGAACTGAAGTGCATAAGTTGGGAACAAAGGCTGGCGGGGAAGGACACAATGAAAATGTGGAATTGTTCAAGGAACAGATACTATGTGTCCTTGATATGTATGTCCCTGTCAGGCAGGGAAGAGATGGTCGAGTGAGGGAACCATGGTTGACAAGAGAGGTTGAATGTCTTGTTAAGAGGAAGAAGGAGACTTATGTCAGGCTGAGGAAACAAGGTTCAGACAGGGCGCTGGAGGGATACAAGATAGCCAGGAGGGAACTGAAGAAAGGGATTAGGAGAGCTAAGAGAGGGCCTGAAAAATCTTTGGTGGATTGGATCAAGGTAAAGCCCAAGGCCTTTTACACATATGTGAGAAATATGAGAATGACTAGAGTGAGGGTAGGTCTGATCATGGAGAGTAGCGGGAGATTGTGTATTGAGTCTGAAGAGATAGAGTACTTGAACGAGTACTTTTCTCCAGTATTTACGAATGAGAGGGGCCATATTGTTGGAGAGGACAGTGTAAAACAGACTGGTAAGCTCGAGGAGATACTTGTTCAGAAAGAAGTTGTGTTGGGCATTTTGAAAAACTTGAGGATAGACAAGGCCCCCGGACCTGACGGGATATATCCAAGGATTCAATGGGAAGCAAGAGATGAAAATGCAGAGCCGTTGGCAATGATCTTTTCATCCTCACTGTCAACAGGGGTGGTACCAGGGGATTGGAGAGTGGTGAATGTCGTGCCCCTGTTCATGAAAAGGAATAGGGATAACCCTTGTAATTATAGACCTGTGAGCCTTACTTCAGTTGTGGGTAAAAAGTTGGAAAAGGTTATAAGAGATAGGGTTTATAATCATCTTGAAAAGAACAAGTTGATTAGCGATACTCAACACGGTTTTGTGAAGGGTAGGTCATGCCCAACAAACCTTATTGAGTTTTTTGAGAAGGTGACCAAACAGGTGGATGAGGGTAAAGCGGTTGATGTGGTGTATATGGATTTCAGTAAGGCGTTTGATAAGGTTCCCACGGTAGGCTATTGCAGAAAATACGGAAGTACGGGGTTGAAGGTGATTTAGCGGTTTGGATCAGTAATTGGCTAGCTGAAAGAAGACAGAGGGTGGTGGTTGATGGCAAATGTTCATCCTGGAGTTCAGTTACTAGTGGTGTACCGCAAGGATCTGTTTTGGGGCCACTGCTGTTTGTCATTTTTATAAATGACCTGGAAGAGGGTGTAGAAGGATGGGTTAGTAAATTTGCAGATGACATGAAGGTTGGTGGAGTTGTGGATAGTGCTGAAGGATGTTATAGGTTACAAAGGGACATAGATAAGCTGCAGAGCTGGGCTGAGAGGTGGCAGATGGAGTTTAATGCGGAAAAGTGTGAGGTGGTTCATTTTGGAAGGAGTAACAGGAATGCAGAGTACTGGGCTAATGGCAAGATTCTTGGTAGTGTAGATGAACAGAGAGATCTCGACATCCAAGTACATAAATCCCTGAAAGTTGCCACCCAGGTTAATAGGGCTGTTAAGAAAGCATATGGTGTGCTAGCCTTTATCAGTAGGGGGATTGAGTTTCGGAGCCACGAGGTCATGCTGCAGCTGTACAAAACTCTGGTGCGGCCGCACCTGGAGTACTGCGTGCAGTTCTGGTCACCACATTATAGGAAGAATGTGGAAGCTTTGGCAAGGGCTCAGAGGAGATTTACTAGGATGTTGCCTGGTATGGAGGGAAGGTCTTACGAGGAAAGGCTCAGGGACTTGAGGTTGTTTTCGTTAGAGAGGAGAAGGCTGAGAGGTGACTTAATAGAGACATATAAGATAGTCAGAGGGTTAGATAGGGTGGACAGTGAGAGTCTTTTTCCTTGGATGGTGATGACCAACACGAGGGGACATACCTTTAAATTGAGGGGTGGTAGATATGAAATGAAAATGAATGAAAATCGCTTATTGTCACGAGTAGGCTTCAATGAAGTTACTGTGAAAAGCCCCTAGTCGCCACATTCCGGCGCCTGTCCGGGGAGGCTGGTACGGGAATCGAACCGTTTTGCTGGCCTGCTTTAAAAGCCAACGATTTAGCCGAGTGAGCTAAACCAGCCCCTGGACAGATGTCAGAGGCAGTTTCTTTACTCAGAGAGTAGTAGGGGTGTGGAACGCCCTGCCTGCAACAGTAGTAGACTCGCCAACTTTAAGGGCATTTAAGTGGTCACTGGATAGACATATGGATGAAAATGGAATAGTGTAGGTCAGATAGGCTTCAGATGGTTTCACAGGTCGGCGCAACATCGAGGGCCGAAGGGCCCGTACTGCGCTGTAATGTTCTATGTTCTATGGTAGGCAAAGTAATGGAGAGGGTACTGAGGGATAGGATTTCTGAGCATCTGGAAAGACACTGCTTGATTTGGGATTGTCAGCACGGATTTATGTGGGGTAGGTCTTGCCTCACAAGTCTAGTTGAATTATTTGAGGAGGTGACCAAGCACGTGGATGAAAGTAAATCAGTAGATGTGGTGTACATGGATTTTAGTAAGGCATTTGATAAGGTTCCCCATGCGAGGCTTATGCAGAAAGTAAGGAGGCATGGGATAGTGGGAAATTTGGCCAGTTGGATAACGAACTGGCTAACCGATAGAAGACAGAGAGTGGTGGTGGATGGCAAATATTCAGCCTGGAGCCCAGTTACCAGTGGCGTACCGCAGGGATCAGTTCTGGGTCCTCTGCTGTTTGTGATTTTCATAAATGACTTGGATGAGGGAGTTGAAGTGTGGGTCAGTAAAATTGCAGATGATACGAAGATTGGTGGAGTTGTGGATAGTGAGGAGGGCTGTTGTCGGCTGCAAAGAGACATTGATAGGATGCAGAGCTGGGCTGAGAAGTGGCAGATGGAGTTTAACCATGACAAGTGTGAGGTTGTCCATTTTGGAAGGACAAAAATGAATGTGGAATACAGGGTTAACGGTAGGGTTCTTGGCCATGTGGAGTAGCAGAGAGATCTTGGGGTCTATGTTTATAGATCTTTGAAAGTTACCACTCAAGTGGTTAGAGCTGTGAAGAAGGCCTCTGGTGTGCTAGCGTTCATTAGCAGAGGGATTGAATTTAAGAGCTGTGAGGTGATGATGCAGCTGTACAAAACCTTGGTAAGGCCACATTTGGAGTACTGTGTGCAGTCTGGTCACCTCATTTTAGGATGTGGAAGCTTTGGAAAAGGTGCCAAGGTGATTTACCAGGATGTTGCCTGGAATGGAGAGTAGGTCTTACAAGGAAAGGTTGAGGGTGCTAGGCCTTTTCTCATTAGAGCGGAGAAGGATGAGGGGCGACTTGATAGAGGTTTATAAGATGATCAGGGGAATAGATAGAGTAGACAGTCAGAGACTTTTTCCCCGGGTGGAACAAACCATTACAAGGGGACATAAATTGAAGGTGAATGGTGGAAGATATAGGGGGGATGTCAGAGGGAGGTTCTTTACCCAGAGAGTAGTGGGGCATGGAGTGCACTGCCTGTGGAAGTTGAGTCAGAAACATTAGGGACCTCCGAGCGGCTATTGGATAGGTACATGGATTAGGGTAGAATAATGGGGTGTAGATTAATTTGTTCTTAATCTAGGACAAAAGTTTGGCACAACACGGTGGGCCGAAGGGCCTGTTCTGTGCTATATTGTTCTGTGTTCTATGTTCTAATCTATTCTGGGGGGGTCAGTTCTGCTTCCATATCGATTATCGGATGGAAGTGATGTTCAACACCGGCCTCTTGTTGCTTTTGCCTGTCCAGTCACGGTGGCAGCCCGAGGTCCCTCTGCTACTGCACTCTCTTTAGAACTGTGCCATTTAGTCTGCATTGACTCTCTCCACCCTTTCTGTAAAATGCATCACCTCACATTTCTCTGTGTTAAACTCTATCTGCCACTTGCCTGCCCATTTGGCCAGCTTCTCGATGATCTTACTCCAGCTGTGGACTAACTGACTGGTGCAGGCCGCTCAATGGGCTGAATGGTCAACCCCTGTCCCTGTTGTCCTGGCAACCAACTTTCCAAACACGATTTGTCAGGAGGATAAAAATTAAATTCCTCTGTTCTTAATTCTGTTGCAGGGCTTTTGACACGAATGTTGATGAACAGGAAACTGAAGAACGTGTGATTCAATTACTGAAGGATTTGGAACAAGACAACCGACCCTTCAATAGCACATTTTTTGGCATCGTTTATTATAGCACACATGGGCTAATGTCAACAGGTTTTATGAAGACAGGATAATGAAGGTTTTCTGGAAGGTTCTGTACCTTTCAAGGCATCAAACAGTGAGATGTGCTTAACTCTTCTTGAAAACTGTTTAATTTCCATTGGGTTTAATCTGGAATACTGAGCATAGTTTTAATTTCCTTACCTCATGGCTGATCTTCGACCTTAACTCCACCTTCCCACACTGTCCCTCGAGTGTGTAATCTGTCTAATAAACAGGGAATGTACTCCCACTAAACTCGGATCATCCACCCTTAACTAAGGAGCCCAAATATCATCACATCATATTCTACCTGCCATGTTCTTCACCACTCACTGAACCAACCAAATGTGGAGCAAACACGTGATTGTCCACCCACACGTTAACCGTACATGTGACTCCAGCCCTGATATATTTGACTGTCTCTGAGTCCCGCCTGCTCTATTTCCCATTAATATTGTTTATAATTAGGTCTCCCTTCAACGTCTCAAATTCATTGCTGAACATGTCTCCACACTGCACAGATACAGGGCAAAACTCAATAGTACCGGGTGCTGGGCCCTCTATTGGGGAACGGGGATTAATCACTGCACTAATTTGCTTTTTCTGTCATCTTGCTTTCAATGAATTGGGAAACTGAGACTGAGATGGTCCTAGAGTCAGATATAGTTCCAGAATGTTCTATCTTCACACAGCGATAGAATATATTCATATTTATCCATCATACTGACCAGAATGTTTCAAGTTGATGTGAAAAGAGTTGGGATTTGTTACAGAGCACAGAGTATTGAAGCTGTTCAATGTGAAATTATGGAGTGATCAGATGTGGGACTGTTCCTGGGCTCTCTCACTCGGAGTTAGTTCCAGATGGAATGATTTAATTACAAGGGAATGTTTAAACTGTAAAGCGACAGTGTGATCACCATTTGTAAAATAATGAGATTTTCATCACATCATCTGGAAGATTTTGCTTCAATGTTTGAATAGTTCTGTGTCCTGTGCTGTGAAATATAATGGGAATGGACCAGATAACAGACTGTGTGGTATAGATACTGGGCACTGTAGGAAGAACACGTCACTCACTGGACAAACCTGCTAATGGACACAACATCCTGTGTGGGCAGTAAAATATTCCCTTTTCCTGCCAGTCCTGAGAATCAAACACTGGATATTGTGGTGGGGATGATTAAAAAGGTTGTTTCTCAATCGGGTTTGGTCTGACTCAGATCAGTCCAAGTTCAGGAAACAGATGGGCCCAGATCAGGAAAGTGAAAGTGGCAGTTTTGTGACCCAGGTGTGGGCTGTTTAGCATAGGGCTAAATCGCTGGCTTTGAAAGCAGACCACGCAGGCCAGCAGCACGGTTCGATTCCCGTACCAGCCTCTCTGAACAGGCGCCGGAATGTGGCGACTAGGGGCTTTTCACAGTAACTTCATTTGAAGCCTACTCGTGACAATAAGCGATTTTCATTTCATTTTCATTTTAATTTCATTTAATTTAATTTTCAACTAGTCCTTAAACCGGAGAAGAATCCCAGTCTAAAATTAGAATCCAGTGACTGAAGATGGAATAAAGTTTCCATTCAGATCTCCTCAAACCCATCTGGTGAACGGGTGCAATGAGAATAATCTCTCCCTCAATGTCAACAAAACGAAGGAGATTGTCATCGACTTCAGGAAGCGTAATGGAGAACATGCCCCTGTCTACATCAATGGGAACCAAGTAGAAAG
Source organism: Scyliorhinus canicula (assembly GCF_902713615.1). Taxonomy (NCBI): domain Eukaryota; kingdom Metazoa; phylum Chordata; class Chondrichthyes; order Carcharhiniformes; family Scyliorhinidae; genus Scyliorhinus; species Scyliorhinus canicula. The sequence continues at coordinate 2,130,265 of NC_052151.1, read as the reverse complement.
GGTCGAGAGCTTCAAGTTCTTAGGTGTCCAGATCACCAACAGCCTGTCCTGGTCCCCCCCATGCCGACACTATAGTTACCAATGACTCTACTTTCTCAGAAGGCTAAGGACATTTAGAATGTCAGCTATGACCCTCACCAACTTCTGCAGATGCACCACAGAATGCATTCTTTCTGCTTGTATCACACTTTGGGATGGATCCTGCTCTGCCAAAGACCGCAGGAAACTACGAGACGTTGTGAATGTAGCCCAGTCCATCACGCAAACCAGCCTGCCATCCATTGACTCTGTCTATAATTCCCGCTGCCTCAGAAAGGCAGCCAGAATAATTAAGGACCCCAGGCACACTCTCTCCCACCTCCTTCCGTCAGGAAAAAGACACCAAAGTTTGAGGTCACGTACCAACCGACTCAAGAACAGCTTCTTCCCTACTGCCATCAGGCTTTTGAATGGACCCACCTCGTATTAAGTTGATCTTTTCTCTACACCTTGCTATAACTGTAACATTATATTCTGCAGTCTCTCCTTCCTTCCCTATGTACGGTATGCATTGAAAAGAAAAAAAAGAAAAGAAAATCGCTTATTGTCACAAGTAGGCTTCAATGAAGTTAATGTGAAAAGCCCCTAGTCGCCACATTCCGGCGCCTGTCCGGGGAGGCTGGTACGGGAATCGAACCGTGGTGCTGGCCTGCTTGGTCTGCTTTAAAAGCCAGCGATTTAGCTCAGTGAGCTAAACCAGCCCCTACAAACCAGCATTGTTTGTACAGCATGCAAGAAACAATACATTTCACTGTATACTAATACATGTGACAATAATAAATCAAATCAAATCAAAGGCTGACTTTGGGAATATCGACAGACTGAATCTGTGATTGAGAAAATGATGGATTCAGATCTGACTCCTGTTAGCAAGTTAGCCATTCACAGGTTTGTGTGGTGCAGTAAATAATCCATCATCTTCTAGTCTTTGTTTGTCTTTTGTTTTTCAAACTGCTGGGAATGAATTCTCACTGTGAAATAAAGAGGCTGATGCATTTACACATTTTGTCTCGTGTTAGATTCTTCCTCACAAATCAATCTGGGTCAATGATCACATCACTACTTTCACATCAGATAAACTCTCCACATTTCAGTGAAATGATTCTGTTAAGATGTTGAGATGTAAAATTAAAGAATGAGAAAGAATGAAGAGATGGAGAGTAATTTATTGGGAGATGTGACACTTGGAGAGCGAGCTCCATATTGGTCAGGTGACAGCTCACACCGCGTGCAGTCCGATACGTCAACCTGTCAAACTCCACTCTGAGCAGTGTTTCTAACTCTGTCAATGGGATATCACTGGAGAGATAGAGACTGACACTCAACAATTCATGGATCAGTCATCGATCTGGTGTTGGGAATTCTTTTTCTGTTTAGAAAATCTCCCCAATCTGGGTGGGTCGGGGAGGAATTTAATTTGAGATCTGGTTCATAGAATCCCGACATAGAAACATACAGAGATACAGGAGGAGGCCATTCAGCCCTTCTAGCCTGCTCTGCTAATCATTTTGGCCTCAACTACTTTCTGTGGGAGTGAATTCCACAGATTCCCCGCTCTCTGGGTGAAGACATTTCTCCCCACCTCAGTCCTAAAAGGTTTACCCCTTATCCTCAAACTATGACCCCGAGTTCTGGGACTTCCCCACCATCGGGAACATTCTTTCTGAATCTGTCTAATCCTGTTAGAATTTTGTAAGTTTCGATGAGATCCCCTCTCACTCTTCGAAACTCCAATGAATATAATCCTAACCGATTTAGTCTCTCCTCATCTGACAGTCCTACCATCCATGGAATCAGCCTGGTAATCCTTTGCTGTACTCCCTCCATAGCAAGAACATCCTTCCTCAGATAAGGACACCAAAACTGGGCACAATACTCCAGGAGTGGCCTCACCAATGCCCAACACAATTGAAGTGAAACATCTCTATTCCGAGACTCAAATCCTCTCGGTATGAAGGACAAAATGTCAGCTGTCTAGCTGCTGTTGTATAAAGAGTCAAAAGTTCTGCTCCTTCTCACAAACACCTTTAGTTTCCTTTCACACACTTCTGTCCAAAAACTCTATCATCACATCAAATGCCTGAAGATTCTTTACATATCAGTGTCAATTATTGGATACTTAACATAAATGAGACACGAGAATGACGCGGCCGGCCGGCTCCAACCCGCGCATGCGCGGCTGACGTCACTACGGCTGACAGCTCGAACCCGTGCATGCGCGGTGGCCGTCTTTCCCCTCGGCCGCCCCGCAAGACGAGGCGGCTTGAACTTGCGGGGCGGCGGAGGGGAAATAGTGCGTCCGATTGAGACGCTGGCCCGACGATCGGTGGGCACCGATCGTGGACCTGTTCCCTCCCGAGCACAGTCATGGTGCTCTTTCCCCTGTACACCCCCCACAAGAGAATCGCAGGGAGCACCAGGGGGGCATGAATTTTGTCGGGGGGGGGGCCCTCCCGCGATTCTCCCACGCCGCGTGGGGAGCGGAGAATCGCGCCCTAAAGCTTTCCATTTGAAGGCCGTGTTTTTTTCCCAAATCGCTTTTTCTGCAGCAAAGCAATTGTCAAAGTTCCAAGTGCCAAGTGCCACCTAATGGCCAGATATCGTTCCCTAATTTATTGTTTAAAGCAGCTGACAATCTACAGAAATTATGTTCTTGAGAAGGGGTTTCTGATCACATAAAGAACAGAGGAGAATTGCCCCCAGTCTTGTCTAAAGTTTGTCCCATAACGTCAGTGTATTATGCCCCTGGCAAAAAATGTTTCACACAAAAGTCCTTTTTGCAAAATCACCTCACAGGGCCCCTGACCCAAGGTAAACCTGTATAAACCTGATGTGGATTTGAAAACAAGAGCAGGAGGTCTCTGACCTAAGATTAACCACAATCTGACCCTAAATACCCTACTCACAGTCACATTTAGATTCGAGAACCGTCACCTGTTAGTTTCCTCCGTCAGGGACGAGGGGTGGCTTCACAGATCCCAGAGAGAGAGCGAGATCAAAGTGAATCTTACCTTGTGCCAGCGTCCGTCTCTTCCCTCCGGGTCGTGGCTCGATCACTTCTTCAGTCCCCCACGGAATTCACTCAGGGTATTGGTTTTTGCTTCGCAGCGTCAAATGTAGAAGCCAATATTTTTCCCGCTTCTGGACTGTGGTAGAAAGATTCAACAACGCCCGTTATGGAAAAATAACAAGACTTTATTTACGAAAGACTGCATGCAGTAAAGGCTGAAAGTTGAGGTCAGAGAGCAGTTACTATCACTGCTGATTCCTTCCTACGTTGGCGCTTTCACAGAGAATCAGCTCAGTATTTATACATTATCAGAATCAGGATTACGTGGCTACAGCTTGGTCAGGAATTCGCTCAGAAGTACAAACATAAGCAATATCATAAAACACGCTTCACCTTGCTGACCTTCCAGGACTCTTTGTCTCATCACTCAGACCATTATTTTGTCCTTTGATTGAATATTAAAAAGTCAGAGGAGACTTGTTCTTTCCTGACCTTATCTTGTATTTAGACTGCTTTGGGTTATGGCGAGTTAGTCTTATCAGAATTTGCGGAGGTCAGGCATTTTGGAACAGCTTGACCTTCTCTGATCGTATTCATGTTTTGAGTCATGCAAAATCAGTTTCTCTTACATTGTACCAAGTAATTGACCAGTTTTCCCAACATGCCATTACTTATTTTGTACAACATCACAACTGTAGCGTGGTAGACTGTCATAGTCTTCTTGATGTTCACTTCACGTGGACCCCACTCTCTGTGTGGAGTCGGGGACCCTTCGCGGTGCGTGGACCCCACTCTCTGTGTGGGGTCGGGGACCCTTCGCGGTGCGTGGACCCCACTCTCTGTGTGGAGGCTGGGACCCTTCGCGGTGCGTGGACCCCACTCTCTGTGTGGAGTCGGGGACGCTTCGCGGTGCGTGGACCCCAATCTCTGTGTGGAGTCGGAGACCCTTCGCGGTGCGTGGACCCCACTCTCTGTGTGGAGTAGGGGACCATTCGCGGTGTGTGGACCCCAATCTCTGTGTGGAGGCTGGGACACTTCGCGGTGCGTGGACCCCACTCTCTGTGTGGAGGCTGGGACCCTTCGCGGTGCGTGGACCCCACTCTCTGTGTGGAGGCTGGGACCCTTCGCGGTGCGTGGACCCCACTCTCTGTGTGGAGTCAGGGACCCTTCGCGGTGCGTGGACCCCACTCTCTGTGTGGGGTTGGGGACCCTTCGCTGTGCGTGGAACCCACTCTCTGTGTGGAGGCTGGGACCCTTCGCGGTGCATGGACCCCACTCTCTGTGTGGGGCCGGGGACCCTTCGCGGTGCGTGGACCCCACTCTCTGTGTGGAGGCTGGGACCCTTCGTGGTGGGTGGACCCCACTCTCTGTGTGGAGTCGGGGACCCTTCGCGGGGCGTGGACCCCACTCTCTGTGTGGAGGCTGGGACCCTTCGCGGTGCGTGGACCCCACTCTCTGTGTGGGGTCGGGGACCCTTCGCGGTGCGTGGACCCCACTCTCTGTGTGGGGTCGGGGGCCCTTCGCGGTGCGTGGACCCCACTCTCTGTGTGGAGTCGGGGACCCTTCGCGGGGCGTGGACCCCACTCTCTGTGTGGAGGCTGGGACCCTTCGCGGTGCGTGGACCCCACTCTCTGTGTGGAGGCTGGGACCCTTCGCGGTGCGTGGACCCCACTCTCTGTGTGGAGTCGGAGACTCTTCGCGGTGCGTGGACCCCACTCTCTGTGTGGAGTTGTGGACCCTTCGCGGTGCGTGGACCCCACTCTCTGTGTGGAGGCTGGGACCCTTCGCGGTGCGTGGGCCCCACTCTCTGTGTGGGGCCGGGACCCTTCGCGGTGCGTGGACCCCACTCTCTGTGTGGGGCCGGGGACCCTTCGCGGTGTGTGGACCCCACTCTCTGTGTGGAGGCTGGGACCCTTCGCGGTGCGTGGACCCCACTCTCTGTGTGGAGTCGGAGACTCTTCGCGGTGCGTGGACCCCACTCTCTGTGTGGAGGCTGGGACCCTTCGCGGTGCGTGGACCCCACTCTCTGTGTGGGGCCGGGGATCCTTCGCGGTGCGTGGACCCCACTCTCTGTGTGGAGTCGGGGACCCTTCACGGTGCGCGGACCCCACTCTCTGTGTGGAGGCTGGGACCCTTCGCGGTGCGTGGACCCCCACTCTCTGTGTGGAGGCTGGGACCCTTCGCGGTGCGTGGACCCCACTCTCTGTGTGGAGGCTGGGACCCTTTGCGGTGCGTGGACCCCACTCTCTGTGTGGAGTCGGGGACCCTTCGCGGGGCGTGGACCCCACTCTCTGTGTGGAGTTGGGGACCCTTCGCGGTGCGTGGACCCCACTCTCTGTGTGGGGTCGGTGACCCTTCACGGTGCGCGGACCCCACTCTCTGTGTGGAGGCTGGGACCCTTCGCGGTGCGTGGACCCCACTCTCTGTGTGGAGGCTGGGACCCTTCGCGGTGCGTGGACCCCACTCTCTGTGTGGGGCCGGGGACCCTTCGCGGTGCGTGGACCCCACTCTCTGTGTGGGGCCGGGGACCCTTCGCGGTGCGTGGACCCCACTCTCTGTGTGGAGGCTGGGACCCTTCGCTGTGCGTGGACCCCACTCTCTGTGTGGAGGCTGGGACCCTTCGCGGTGCGTGGACCCCACTCTCTGTGTGGAGTTGGGGACCCTTCGCGGTGCGTGGACCCCACTCTCTGTGTGGAGGCTGGGACCCTTCGCGGTGCGTGGACCCCACTCTCTGTGTGGGGGCTGGGACCCTTCGCGGTGCGTGGACCCCACTCTCTGTGTGGGGCCGGGGACCCTTCGCGGTGCGTGGACCCCACTCTCTGTGTGGAGGCTGGGACACTTCGCGGTGCGTGGACCCCACTCTCTGTGTGGAGTCGGGGACCCTTCCCGGTGCGTGGACCCCACTCTCTGTGTGGAGTTGGGGACCCTTCGCGGTGCGTGGACCCCACTCTCTGTGTGGGGTCGGGGACCCTTCGCGGTGCGTGGACCCCACTCTCTGTGTGGAGGCTGGGACCCTTCGCGGTGCGTGGACCCCACTCTCTGGTGTGGAGTCGGGGACCCTTCGCGGGGCGTGGACCCCACTCTCTGTGTGGAGGCTGGGACCCTTCGCGGTGCGTGGACCCCACTATCTGTGTGGAGATGGGGACCCTTCGCGGTGCGTGGACCCCACTCTCTGTGTGGAGGATGGGACCCTTCACGGTGCGTGGGCCCCACTCTCTGTGTGGGGCCGGGGACCCTTCGCGGTGCGTGGACCCCACTCTCTGTGTGGAGTCGGAGACTCTTCGCGGTGCGTGGACCCCACTCTCTGTGTGGAGGCTGGGACCCTTCGCGGTGCGTGGACCCCACTCTCTGTGTGGAGTCGGGGACCCTTCGCGGTGTTTGGACCCCACTCTCTGTGTGGAGGCTGGGACCCTTCACGGTGCGTGGGCCCCACTCTCTGTGTTGAGGCTGGGACCCTTCGCGGTGCGTGGACCCCAATCTCTGTGTGGAGGCTGGGACCCTTCGCGGTGCGTGGACCCCAATCTCTGTGTGGAGGCTGGGACCCTTCGCGGTGCGGGGACCCCACTCTCTGTGTGGGGTCGGGGACCCTTCGCGGTGCGTGGACCCCACTCTCTGTGTGGAGGCTGGGACCCTTCGCGGTGCGTGGGCCCCACTCTCTGTGTGGGGTCGGGGACCCTTCGCGGTGCGTGGACCCCACTCTCTGTGTGGGGTCGGGGACCCTTCGCGGTGCGTGGACCCCACTCTCTGTGTGGAGTCGGGGACCCTTCGCGGTGCGTGGACCCCACTCTCTGTGTGGAGTCGGGGACCCTTCGCGGTGTTTGGACCCCACTCTCTGTGTGGAGGCTGGGACCCTTCACGGTGCGTGGGCCCACTCTCTGTGTTGAGGCTGGGACCCTTCGCGGTGCGTGGACCCCAATCTCTGTGTGGAGGCTGGGACCCTTCGCGGTGCGTGGACCCCAATCTCTGTGTGGAGGCTGGGACCCTTCGCGGTGCGGGGACCCCACTCTCTGTGTGGGGTCGGGGACCCTTCGCGGTGCGTGGACCCCACTCTCTGTGTGGAGGCTGGGACCCTTCGCGGTGCGTGGGCCCCACTCTCTGTGTGGGGTCGGGGACCCTTCGCGGTGCGTGGACCCCACTCTCTGTGTGGGGTCGGGGACCCTTCGCGGTGCGTGGACCCCACTCTCTGTGTGGAGTCGGGGACCCTTCGCGGTGCGTGGACCCCACTCTCTGTGTGGGGTCGGGGACCCTTCGCGGTGCGTGGACCCCACTCTCTGTGTGGGGTCGGGGACCCTTCGCGGTGCGTGGACCCCACTCTCTGTGTGGAGGCTGGGACCCTTCGCGGTGCGTGGACCCCACTCTCTGTGTGGAGGCTGGGACCCTTCACGGTGCGTGGACCCCACTCTCTGTGTGGAGTCGGGAACCCTTCGCGGTGCGTGGACCCCACTCTCTGTGTGGAGTCAGGGACCCTTCGCGGTGCGTGGGCCCCACTCTCTGTGTGGAGGCTGGGACCCTTCGCGGTGCGTGGATCCCACTCTCTGTGTGGGGTCGGGGACCCTTCGCGGTGTGTGGACCCCACTCTCTGTGTGGAGGCTGGGACCCTTCGCGGTGCGTGGACCCACTCTCTGTGTGGAGTCGGAGATCCTTCGCTGTGCGTGGACCCCTCTCTCTGTGTGGGGTCGGGGACCCTTCGCGGTGCGTGGACCCCACTCTCTGTGTGGAGTCGGGGACCCTTCGCGGTGTGTGGACCCCACTCTCTGTGTGGAGGCTGGGACCCTTCGCGGTGCGTGGACCCCACTCTCTGTGTGGGGCCGGGGACCCTTCGCGGTGCGTGGACCCACACTCTCTGTGTGGGCCGGGGACCCTTCGCGGTGCGCGGACCCCACTCTCTGTGTGGAGTCAGGGACCCTTCGCGGTGCGTGGACCCCACTCTCTGTGTGGGGTCAGGGACCCTTCGCGGTGCGTGGACCCCACTCTCTGTGTGGGGTCGGGGACCCTTCGCGGTGCGTGGACCCCACTCTCTGTGTGGGGTCGGGGACCCTTCGCGGTGCGTGGACCCCACTCTCTGTGTGGGGCCGGGGACCCTTCGCGGTGCGTGGACCCCACTCTCTGTGTGGAGTCGGGGACCCTTCGCGGTGCGTGGACCCCACTCTCTGTGTGGGGCCTGGGACCCTTTGCGGTGCGTGGACCCCACTCTCTGTGTGGAGTCGGGGACCCTTCGCGGTGCGTGGACCCCACTCTCTGTGTGGAGGCTGGGACCCTTCGCGGTGCGTGGACCCCACTCTCTGTGTGGAGGCTGGAACCCTTGGCGGTGCGTGGACCCCACTCTCTGTGTGGAGGCTGGGACCCTTCGCGGTGCGTGGGCCCCACTCTCTGTGTGGAGTCGGGGACCCTTCGCGGGGCGTGGACCCCACTCTCTGTGTGGGGTCGGGGACCCTTCGCGGTGCGTGGACCCCACTCTCTGTGTGGAGGCTGGGACCCTTCGCGGTGCGTGGGCCCCACTCTCTGTGTGGAGGCTGGGACCCTTTGCGGTGCGTGGACCCCACTCTCTGTGTGGAGGCTGGGACCCTTCGCGGTGCGTGGACCCCACTCTCTGTGTGGAGGCTGGGACCCTTCGCGCTGCGTGGACCCCACTCTCTGTGTGGAGTCGGGGACCCTTCGCGGTGCGTGGACCCAACTCTCTGTGTGGGGTCGGGGACCCTTCGCGGTGCGTGGACCCCACTCTCTGTGTGGAGGCTGGGACCCTTTGCGGTGCGTGGACCCCACTCTCTGTGTGGGGTCGGGGACCCTTCGCGGTGCGTGGACCCCACTCTCTGTGTGGAGGCTGGGACCCTTCGCGGTGCGTGGACCCCACTCTCTGTGTGGAGTCGGGACCCTTCGCGGGGCGTGGGCCCCACTCTCTGTGTGTGGAGGCTGGGACCCTTCGCGGTGCGTGGACCCCACTCTCTGTGTGGAGATGGGGACCCTTCGCTGTGCGTGGACCCCACTCTCTGTGTGGAGGCTGGAACCCTTCGTGGTGCATGGACCCCACTCTCTGTGTGGGGCCGGGGACCCTTCGCGGTGCGTGGACCCCACTCTCTGTGTGGAGTCGGAGACTCTTCGCGGTGCGTGGACCCCACTCTCTGTGTGGAGGCTGGGACCCTTCGCGGTGCGTGGACCCCACTCTCTGTGTGGAGTCGGGGACCCTTCGCGGTGTTTGGACCCCACTCTCTGTGTGGAGGCTGGGACCCTTCGCGGTGCGTGGACCCCACTCTCTGTGTTGAGGCTGGGACCCTTCGCGGTGCGTGGACCCCAATCTCTGTGTGGAGGCTGGGACCCTTCGCGGTGCGTGGACCCCAATCTCTGTGTGGAGGCTGGGACCCTTCGCGGTGCGGGGACCCCACTCTCTGTGTGGGGTCGGGGACCCTTCGCGGTGCGTGGACCCCACTCTCTGTGTGGAGGCTGGGACCCTTCGCGGTGCGTGGGCCCCACTCTCTGTGTGGGGTCGGGGACCCTTCGCGGTGCGTGGACCCCACTCTCTGTGTGGGGTCGGGGACCCTTCGCGGTGCGTGGACCCCACTCTCTGTGTGGAGTCGGGGACCCTTCGCGGTGCGTGGACCCCACTCTCTGTGTGGGGTCGGGGACCCTTCGCGGTGCGTGGACCCCACTCTCTGTGTGGGGTCGGGGACCCTTCGCGGTGCGTGGACCCCACTCTCTGTGTGGAGGCTGGGACCCTTCGCGGTGCGTGGACCCCACTCTCTGTGTGGAGGCTGGGACCCTTCCCGGTGCGTGGACCCCACTCTCTGTGTGGAGTCGGGAACCCTTCGCGGTGCGTGGACCCCACTCTCTGTGTGGAGTCAGGGGACCCTTCGCGGTGCGTGGGCCCCACTCTCTGTGTGGAGGCTGGGACCCTTCGCGGTGCGTGGATCCCACTCTCTGTGTGGGGTCGGGGACCCTTCGCGGTGTGTGGACCCCACTCTCTGTGTGGAGGCTGGGACCCTTCGCGGTGCGTGGACCCCACTCTCTGTGTGGAGTCGGAGATCCTTCGCTGTGCGTGGACCCCATCTCTCTGTGTGGGGTCGGGGACCCTTCGCGGTGCGTGGACCCCACTCTCTGTGTGGAGTCGGGGACCCTTCGCGGTGCGTGGACCCCACTCTCTGTGTGGAGGCTGGGACCCTTCGCGGTGCGTGGACCCCACTCTCTGTGTGGGGCCGGGGACCCTTCGCGGTGCGTGGACCCCACTCTCTGTGTGGGGCCGGGGACCCTTCGCGGTGCGTGGACCCCACTCTCTGTGTGGAGTCAGGGACCCTTCGCGGTGCGTGGACCCCACTCTCTGTGTGGGGTCAGGGACCCTTCGCGGTGCGTGGACCCCACTCTCTGTGTGGGGTCGGGGACCCTTCGCGGTGCGTGGACCCACTCTCTGTGTGGGGTCGGGGACCCTTCGCGGTGCGTGGACCCCACTCTCTGTGTGGGGCCGGGGACCCTTCGCGGTGCGTGGACCCCACTCTCTGTGTGGAGTCGGGGACCCTTCGCGGTGCGTGGACCCCACTCTCTGTGTGGAGGCCTGGGACGCTTCGCGGTGCGTGGACCCCACTCTCTGTGTGGAGTCGGAGGACCTTCGCGGGTGCGTGGACCCCACTCTCTGTGTGGAGGCGGGGACCCTTCGCGGTGCGTGGACCCCACTCTCTGTGTGGAGGCTGGGACCCTTCGCGGTGCGTGGACCCCCACTCTCTGTTGTGGAGGCTGGGACCCTTCGCGGTGCGTGGCCCCACTCTCTGTGTGGAGTCGGGGACCCTTCGCGGGGCGGGACCCCACTCTCTGTGTGGAGGTCTGGGACCCTTCGCGGTGCGTGGACCCCACTCTCTGTGTGGAGTCTGGGACCCTTCGCGGTGCGTGGCCCCACTCTCTGTGTGGAGGCTGGGACCCTTCGCGGTGCGTGGACCCCACTCTCTGTGTGGAGCTGGGACCCTTCGCGGTGCGTGGACCCCACTCTCTGTGTGAGGCTGGGACCCTTCGCGGCTGCGTGGACCCCACTCTCTGTGTGGAGGTCGGGGACCCTTCGCGGTGCGTGGACCCACTCTCTGTGGTGGAGTCGGGGACCCTTCGCGGTGCGTGGACCCCACTCTCTGTGTGGAGGGTCGGGGACCCTTCGCGGTGCGTGGACCCCACTCTCTGTGTGGGGTCGGGACCCTTCGCGGTGCGTGGACACCCACTCTCTGTGTGGGGTCCGGGGACCCTTCGCGGTGCGTGGACCCCACTCTCTGTGTGGAGGCTGGGACCCTTCGCGGTGCGTGGACCCCACTCTCTGTGTGGAGTCGGGGACCCTTCGCGGTGCGTGGACCCCACTCTCTGTGTGGAGGCTGGGACCCTTCGCGGTGCGTGGACCCCACTCTCTGTGTGGAGTCGGGGACCCTTCGCGGTGCGTGGACCCCACTCTCTGTGTGGAGGCTGGGACCCTTCGCGGTGCGTGGACCCCACTCTCTGTGTGGGGTCGGGGACCCTTCGCGGTGCGTGGACCCCACTCTCTGTGTGGAGGCTGGGACCCTTCGCGGTGCGTGGACCCCACTCTCTGTGTGTGGTGCTGGAACCTTCGCGGTGCGTGGAC